>NC_069136.1:31021867-31204367 GCF_026914265.1 Mya arenaria
GGGAATGCAGAGGTTTTGAGGAGTTTCATGGTGATATGATGCTCCATATCTCTATATGATAGGGGAATACAGGGGTTTTGAGGAGTTTCATGGTGACATGATGCTCCATATCTCTATATGATAGGGGAATACAGAGGTTTTGAGGAGTTTCATGGTGATATGATTCTCCATATCTCTATATGATAGGGGAATGCAGGGGTTTTGAGGAGTTTCATGGTGACATGATGCTCCATATCTCTATATGATAGGGGAATGCAGGGGTTTTGAGGAGTTTCATGGTGACATGATGCTCCTTATCTCCATATGATAGGGGAATGCAGGGGTTTTGAGGAGTTTCATGGTGACATGATGCTCCATATCTCTATATGATAGGGGAATGCAGGGGTTTTGAGGAGTTTCATGGTGACATGATGCTCCATATCTCCATATGATAGGGGAATGCAGGGGTTTTGAGGAGTTTCATGACATGATGCTCCATATCTCCATATGATAGGGGAATGCAGAGGTTTTGAGGAGTTTCATGGTGACATGATGCTCCATATCTCCATATGATAGGGGAATGCAGGGGTTTTGAGGAGTTTCATGGTGACATGATGCTCCATATCTCTATATGATAGGGGAATGCAGGGGTTTTGAGGAGCTTCATGGTGACATGATGCTCCATATCTCTATATGATAGGGGAATGCAGGGGTTTTGAGGAGTTTCATGGTGACATGATGCTCCATATCTCCATATGATAGGGGAATGCAGGGGTTTTGAGGAGTTTCATGGTGACATGATGCTCCATATCTCTATATGATAGGGGAATGCAGGGGTTTTGAGGAGTTTCATGGTGACATGATGCTCCATATCTCCAATATGATAGGGGAATACAGAGGTTTTGAAGAGTTTCATGGTGACATACAATAGGGGAATACAGAGGGTTTGAGTTGAGGAGTTTCATGGTGACATGATGCTCCATTTCTCCATATGATAGGGGAATACAGAGGTTTTGAGGAGTTTCATGGTGACATGATGCTCCATATCTCAAATATGATAGGGGAATACAGAGGTTTTGAGGAGTTTCATGGTGACATGATGCTCCATATCTCCAATATGATAGGGGAATACAGAGGTTTTGAAGAGTTTCATGGTGACATGATGCTCCATATCTCCAATATGATAGGGGAATACAGAGGTTTTGAGGAGTTTCATGGTGACATGATGCTCCATATCTCTATATGATAGGGGAATACAGAGGTTTTGAGGAGTTTCATGGTGACATGATGCTCCATATTTCCATATGATAGGGGAATGCAGGATTTTGAGGAGTTTCATGACATGATGCTCCATATCTCCATATGATAGGGGAATACAGAGGTTTTGAGGAGTTTCATGGTGACATGATGCTCCATATCTCCAATATGATAGGGGAATGCAGGGGTTTTGAGGAGTTTCATGGTGACATGATGCTCCATATATCCATATGATAGGGGAATACAGAGGTTTTGAGGAGTTTCATGGTGACATGATGCTCCATATCTCTATATGATAGGGGAATACAGAGGTTTTGAGGAGTTTCATGGTGACATGATGCTCCATATCTCCAATATGATAGGGGAATGCAGGGGTTTTGAGGAGTTTCATGGTGACATGATGCTCCATATCTCTATATGATAGGGGAATGCAGAGGTTTTGAGGAGTTTCATGACATGATGCTCCATATCTCCATATGATAGGGGAATACAGAGGTTTTGAGGAGTTTCATGGTGACATGATGCTCCATATCTCTATATGATAGGGGAATGCAGGGGTTTGAGGAGTTTCATGGTGACATGATGCTCCATATATCCATATGATAGGGGAATGCAGAGGTTTTGAGGAGTTTCATGACATGATGCTCCATATTTCTATATGATAGGGGAATGCAGGGGTTTTGAGGAGTTCCATGGTGACATGATGCTCCATATCTCCATATGATAGGGGAATGCAGGGGTTTTGAGGAGTTTCATGGTGACATGATGCTCCATATCTCTATATGATAGGGGAATACAGAGGTTTTGAGGAGTTTCATGGTGACATGATGCTCCATATTTCCATATGATAGGGGAATGCAGAGGTTTTGAGGAGTTTCATGACATGATGCTCCATATCTCCATATGATAGGGGAATACAGAGGTTTTGAGGAGTTTCATGGTGACATGATGCTCCATATCTCTATATGATAGGGGAATGCAGGGGTTTTGAGGAGTTTCATGGTGACATGATGCTCCATATCTCCATATGATAGGGGAATGCAGAGGTTTTGAGGAGTTTCATGGTGACATGATGCTCCATATCTCTATATGATAGGGGAATGCAGAGGTTTTGAGGAGTTTCATGGTGATATGATGCTCCATTTCTCCATATAATTGGGGAATGCAGGGGTTTTGAGGAGTTTCGTGGTGACATGATGCTCCATATCTCTATATGATAGGGGAATGCAGGGGTTTTGAGGAGTTTCGTGGTGACATGATGCTCCATATCTCTATATGATAGGGGAATGCAGGGGTTTTGAGGAGTTTCGTGGTGACATGATGCTCCATATCTCTATATGATAGGGGAATGCAGAGGTTTTGAGGAGTTTCATGGTGATATGATGCTCCATATCTCTATATGATAGGGGAATACAGGGGTTTTGAGGAGTTTCATGGTGACATGATGCTCCATATCTCTATATGATAGGGGAATACAGAGGTTTTGAGGAGTTTCATGGTGATATGATTCTCCATATCTCTATATGATAGGGGAATGCAGGGGTTTTGAGGAGTTTCATGGTGACATGATGCTCCATATCTCTATATGATAGGGGAATGCAGGGGTTTTGAGGAGTTTCATGGTGACATGATGCTCCTTATCTCCATATGATAGGGGAATGCAGGGGTTTTGAGGAGTTTCATGGTGACATGATGCTCCATATCTCTATATGATAGGGGAATGCAGGGGTTTTGAGGAGTTTCATGGTGACATGATGCTCCATATCTCCATATGATAGGGGAATGCAGGGGTTTTGAGGAGTTTCATGACATGATGCTCCATATCTCCATATGATAGGGGAATGCAGAGGTTTTGAGGAGTTTCATGGTGACATGATGCTCCATATCTCCATATGATAGGGGAATGCAGGGGTTTTGAGGAGTTTCATGGTGACATGATGCTCCATATCTCTATATGATAGGGGAATGCAGGGGTTTTGAGGAGCTTCATGGTGACATGATGCTCCATATCTCTATATGATAGGGGAATGCAGGGGTTTTGAGGAGTTTCATGGTGACATGATGCTCCATATCTCCATATGATAGGGGAATGCAGGGGTTTTGAGGAGTTTCATGGTGACATGATGCTCCATATCTCTATATGATAGGGGAATGCAGGGGTTTTGAGGAGTTTCATGGTGACATGATGCTCCATATCTCCATATGATAGGGGAATACAGAGGTTTTGAGGAGTTTCATGGTGACATGATGCTCCATATCTCTATACAATAGGGGAATACAGAGGGTTTGAGTTGAGGAGTTTCATGGTGACATAATGCTCCATTTCTCCATATGATAGGGGAATACAGAGGTTTTGAGGAGTTTCATGGTGACATGATGCTCCATATCTCAAATATGATAGGGGAATACAGAGGTTTTGAGGAGTTTCATGGTGACATGATGCTCCATATCTCCAATATGATAGGGGAATACAGAGGTTTTGAAGAGTTTCATGGTGACATGATGCTCCATATCTCCAATATGATAGGGGAATACAGAGGTTTTGAGGAGTTTCATGGTGACATGATGCTCCATATCTCTATATGATAGGGGAATACAGAGGTTTTGAGGAGTTTCATGGTGACATGATGCTCCATATTTCCATATGATAGGGGAATGCAGAGGTTTTGAGGAGTTTCATGACATGATGCTCCATATCTCCATATGATAGGGGAATACAGAGGTTTTGAGGAGTTTCATGGTGACATGATGCTCCATATCTCCAATATGATAGGGGAATGCAGGGGTTTTGAGGAGTTTCATGGTGACATGATGCTCCATATATCCATATGATAGGGGAATACAGAGGTTTTGAGGAGTTTCATGGTGACATGATGCTCCATATCTCTATATGATAGGGGAATACAGAGGTTTTGAGGAGTTTCATGGTCACATGATGCTCCATATCTCCAATATGATAGGGGAATGCAGGGGTTTTGAGGAGTTTCATGGTGACATGATGCTCCATATCTCTATATGATAGGGGAATGCAGAGGTTTTGAGGAGTTTCATGACATGATGCTCCATATCTCCATATGATAGGGGAATACAGAGGTTTTGAGGAGTTTCATGGTGACATGATGCTCCATATCTCTATATGATAGGGGAATGCAGGGGTTTGAGGAGTTTCATGGTGACATGATGCTCCATATATCCATATGATAGGGGAATGCAGAGGTTTTGAGGAGTTTCATGACATGATGCTCCATATTTCTATATGATAGGGGAATGCAGGGGTTTTGAGGAGTTCCATGGTGACATGATGCTCCATATCTCCATATGATAGGGGAATGCAGGGGTTTTGAGGAGTTTCATGGTGACATGATGCTCCATATCTCTATATGATAGGGGAATACAGAGGTTTTGAGGAGTTTCATGGTGACATGATGCTCCATATTTCCATATGATAGGGGAATGCAGAGGTTTTGAGGAGTTTCATGACATGATGCTCCATATCTCCATATGATAGGGGAATACAGAGGTTTTGAGGAGTTTCATGGTGACATGATGCTCCATATCTCTATATGATAGGGGAATGCAGGGGTTTTGAGGAGTTTCATGGTGACATGATGCTCCATATCTCCATATGATAGGGGAATGCAGGGGTTTTGAGGAGTTTCATGGTGACATGATGCTCCATATCTCTATATGATAGGGGAATACAGGGGTTTTGAGGAGTTTCATGGTGACATGATGCTCCATATCTCTATATGATAGGGGAATGCAGGGGTTTTGAGGAGTTTCATGGTGACATGATGCTCCATATCTCTATATGATAGGGGAATACAGGGGTTTTGAGGAGTTTCATGGTGACATGATGCTCCATATCTCTATATGATAGGGGAATGCAGGGGTTTTGAGGAGTTTCATGGTGACATGATGCTCCATATCTCCATATGATAGGGGAATGCAGGGGTTTTGAGGAGTTTCATGGTGACATGATGCTCCATATCTCTATATGATAGGGGAATACAGGGGTTTTGAGGAGTTTCATGGTGACATGATGCTCCATATCTCTATATGATAGGGGAATGCAGGGGTTTTGAGGAGTTTCATGGTGACATGATGCTCCATATCTCTATATGATAGGGGAATACAGGGGTTTTGAGGAGTTACATGATGCTCCATATCTCCAATATGATAGGGGAATACAGAGGTTTTGAGGAGTTTCATTTAGGGATGCAAACGAATATTCGAATATTCGATCAAACATTTGGTATTCGAATGTCAAAATCGGTATTCGAATATTCGAAAAAAAAAAAGAAAAAAAAGAGTAATAAAACTTATTCTCAACAAAGAGAATAAGAAACATTTTGCCTACAACACTGTTGCTGTTAATTAAGTTTGTTTGTTTTGTTTTTACAACGACTGTCCCCTAATGCCAGAGGTGTGAATGTGATAGCAATACACTAAACACACGTCATGTGTCATTTAGGGACATATCGTCAGGTACTGTAAAAAGTCCCCCTACTTTTACAATAACTGACTAGGAATCGGCTTTAACACCAATGTGTTGTATTGGCTAAAATTAAGCTGTGCAACATAGCTCCAATAATGCCATGTACTCAAATATGTTGTTACATAGATGTGTTTAACCTGTTTTCTATGTTTCGATACAATGTCCGTGCTTTGAAATGGAAATGTATAGTATAGCGTTTAAGGATATATTCCCTCCATTTTTGAACAAAAGATGAGTCAAATCCAGATATGTTTTTGTTTTATTATTTAACTAGTTCCCGAGTTGGTTTGGGTTTTCCATAGTTATATTTAGTAAATTTAGAGGTCAATCTTAGAACGAGGCTGCTTGTCATACGGAAAGACCCTCCGTTGGCGCAAATCGCTTTTTGACTAGGAATCCATCTAGGTTCACATTTTTTAAAAATATAAAGGCTGCGGAATTGAAATTATACGATTTTGTTGTTTGTCTGTTTATAATGTATTGTCGTTGTTTTTTCTTCCTGAAAATTGCGTATTTCAAAGTTTCATTTGGGGAAATCGGGGTCCGCCGCTACGACAAAGTAGGGTAAAATTACCCCGACTATTACTTAAGCGAATAATAATAGTAGTTTACTACATCTTCCAAAAAAGTATTTTGGTAATCGAATATTCGAATATTCGATCGAAACAATTACCGAATATTCGAATATCAATTTTGCCATTCGTTTGCATCCCTAGTTTCATTAGAACATGGTGTTGTTGAAGGACAACTGATTGTTTACCCTCCCTCTTAGATTGGAGGATATGGAGGTTTTGAGTAGTTTCACAGTGAGATGATACTCGTGAATGAGGTCGATTACCTACCTCTCTCTTTTACAGACAGGGGGATACAGAGGTTTTGAGTTGTTTCATTATGAGATGATGCTGGTGTTTGAAGCTGATTATTTATCTCTCTTTTGGAAATATGGGGATACAGGGGTTTTGAGAAATTTTGTTATGATTTTATGGAAGGGGGTGATTATTTACGGTCTCCCTGTTTTATTTTACAGACAGGGGGATACGGAGGTTTTGAGGAGTTTCACTGTGAAATGATGCTAGTGAAGGAGAACTGTTACCTCTACAACCCGGAGCAAAGTGTGGTCCGCCGGGATTGTGATGAAGTGTTCAACTATTATGTGCATGAGTATAACAAACTCATGGAGAAATGGCAGAAGGTAGGATCAAACATTTAATTTTGATTCATCATTATAAAAAAGAACAATGTGTTCATTTCTCTTTGAACTACATTTTAAATTATAGTGATCAATTTGACTAAAATTATATCAACAGCAAAAAAGTGATAAATAAATAATATGAGCTCTCAAGAAGTATTGCCAAGTGTTGAGACTGTTGAATAGAAATACCATATTTTTATTTTTCTCTGTTATTAACAAGGATTTCACATAGTAATACCTGGTTATTAGAATGACATACTTCATTGTTGGGCGCCGACAAATTTATCTACGAAACTGAATTACTTTTGTTAGGGTTGACATATCTTGACTAAACTTGGTATGTAGGAAGAGTTTATAGAGACTGTAAATGGGGTTGCATTTGAGGCCCTGAGGTCAATGTCACTGTTACTAAAAATTGAAAAACGGTTGATTTACATATCTTGACTTAACTTGGTATTTAGGAAGAGTTTATGGAGTCCTTTTATTGGATTGTGTTTGAGGCCCCTGTGATCAAGGCCACTGTTACTGAAAATAGAAAAACAGTTGAAACCGAATCTCACAATGAAAGCTGAAGTTCTTCTGTCAATCATGGAAAACCAGGTTTCGTTGCATTGTGGCATTTCTTGTTTATTCTGTAAAGGAAGTAGCAGAACTCACATAGTTATGATGATAATAAAAATAGCTTAATCACATGTTGATCCTTGACAGAGTCACATTGGATCACCCATATCAAAAAAGCCAAGGACAGACAGGAGCCCTATTCGACCTTGAAACTACAAAGATAACTACAGCACCAACCTCATGACTACAAATAGTGGCATTGTGGCATTTCAAGAATGCACTTATTGTTCATCGGACTGGAAAAAACATTGTCCCACATGAGATTTGAATCTCCAATATACACACACTAAAATGTTTGTATGCAATTATTCTTATCATGTTAACATTTTTAACTCTTTAAATATTTGCATATAATGTGGATGAAAGACTGGACAATGATAAGAACCTGGGCTATCCTAGATTACAATGAATGTGTATTGTTTTTGGACTCTTTTAAATTATGTTGCATATTTCATTTTGTCATGTTAAGAAACAAATCATTTTATCATGTTTTGTATGTGTTAACAAAAATGCACGTTTTTTGTGTATTGCTGTTTTTTTTCATTTTTAAGATTAAGATAAGAATGATTTAATTGTTACAGAAATATCTATCTACCAAGCCATGCATAAAACTGTACCAAAATTGTGTAATGTTTTCCAAATACATGTATTTCAATGAATGCTATGTATCAATATTTTTAAGGTATTGTTTGTCATGTTTTTAAATAGTGCCAACAAAAGATGGAAACGTCATACAGTGTGTTCTATTCTTCAATCTTCCCTTTAGAAAATGTGAGCTACGTAATGATTATAAAATCATAAGTATTTTGTACTAACATGCTGGTTCACTTTCCTTAACTCAATGCAGTTGTGCTGTGGACATTACTGATGTATACACATTGGGGCCGCCTTATTAACGACATAATATCGAAACATATTCGGTATAACAGATTGCGTTCAAACTGTGTTTAACTTGCAAATTAAAACACGACACAAGATGACTCAAGTGATAAGCGTAACAGTTTGTTTTGGAATAAAATAGATAAAGAGGCACCCAGCGTTACCAGAATTGACCTCCAGTATTTTTTAATCTTCATGTTGTTATGCATTAATTTTACAGTAATGGTTCTTATACACATAACGAACTTAAACATGTTTTCATAAATGAATTAAAGTACATGTTTTTTGAAACTTACAAAAAATGACACAAAATGAAACTACTTGGAACACAATTTCTAACAAAGATTAACTTTGTTTTAGCCAAATGGCGATCAATAAAAGACAGACTTTTGAGGCATGTCTATAATTTAATCATTTGAATACATGGGGATTATGACACTTCGTGTCTGCTTATGCTATGAAGTTGAAGGCCAACCTTTAACTTATCAAACAATGTTGGCAGGTTTAATTTCAATACCTTGATATGGCTTTCAAGGTAAAAACCAAACTTATAGAGACGCTAATCAATTTCGTTTGCTGTCGCGGCCCATCACCTTCCCTTCCTTCAGGCTCCCGCGCCTTATCTTTCAGGCTCCCATCTCCTCATCCAGGCTCCTGTTCCCTTCCTTCTGGGCTCCTGTCCCCTACCATCCATGCTCCCGTCCTATTCCCTCCGCGATCCCGTCGCTTCCCGGACCCGTCCCCTTCCCTCCAGGCCCCCGTACCCAACCCTCCAGGATCGGGTCTCCTCCCAAAAGCTTCCCTTCCCCTACCATCCGTGCACTCGTTCCTTTCTGAACTCGTCCCCTTCCCTCCGAACTTCCGTCCCCTACCCTCGGCTCCATGATCCGGTCCTCTTTCCCCCAGGCTTCCGTCCCGTACCATCTAGGCTGCCGTCTACTCTCCAGGGCTCCCTGCACCTGTTTCCTTACCTTCGGACCATCCCTTTCCCTCTGTGCTCCCGTCCCATACCACCCAGGCCTCTGTCCCTACCGTCGACTCCATGCTCTTGATTGGTCTCCTTTTGGCTCCCACCCCCTTACCTCCATGCTCTCGTCCCCTTCCTACTGGGCTCCCATCCCCTTCCCTTTGTGTTCCCGTCCCCTTCTCTCCGTGCTCCCGTCCCATTCACTACGCTACTTGATACATTACAGTAAACGATCTGTTTATATAAAATTTGAAATTGATTTACAACAGTTTTGTTTATTTTATTAAGATTCATGTGACTAACGATTCATTTACTTTTCTTTTTAAACCAAATATTAGGTGAAGTAGGCGTTTAATACAAACAATATGTCGTTACTATATTGAGGTCGTTTTCAATTTATGATGGTTTCAACTTTGTTTGGAAGCAATATGACACAGATACAAGTAAATATCTAAACGCTATTTGAAACGTAAACTAAAGCTAATCTTAACGCTTTCACAAAGCCATAAATGTAAAATATATTAAATATAATTAATCATTTTAATTCACAAGACTGACTTTTTGAAGAAAAAATATACATATTCGACTAAAGTGGTTAGATCAAGTGTTTGTTTTCTCTGTGGATACACAATAAGCCAGCTATCAAAATTCGCACGTTCCGACCAAGCATTTCACGTCACGTTTAGCAGCCGAAAGGGGGTTCAATATATTGTGTTAGGCCGTCCGTCTGTCTGTTAAGGAATTATGCGTGCACATGCAGGCCAGTGCGGCGTCCAGATTGGAGCTAAGGAAGGGAAGGATACATTTGGTATCATATTAACATCTTCATTGAGAGTGTGCAGCTTACTACATAATATTGAACATGATTATACCACAAGTTATTAGTAACATCAGTGAGACCAGTGCTTTATTATTTTAAAGCGCTGCAGTCGGACAGCTAGTGCTATTCTTCCAAGTAATCGACCCGTGTTCATGAATATCCTCATTGCACAAGTGAAGGTAACACACTTTACCTATAAAGAAATATAACCGTGGACTTGTCCAATAGGTCACAGCTCACGGGTCAAAATTATTTATTCAAATAGTTTGGCCAAGCGCGAAATACATTTCTATTACGTAATGGTTAAAGATGGTGGGATGAGATTCAGTCGTATAACCATTTGTTTTGTAAACGTGGATAACCTTACTTTTTAGTGGTCAACATACTATTGTGTGATCTGCCCACCAGCTGAAGTAACGGCCGCAGTTGTGAACGACTCCTCACCTTTCCGTAACAATGTCAAATATGTTTGAATTTTACACCAGGAAAAATGTACGAAAAACATAAGTTTGTTATGAAAGATATTAAATGGTTGTTGCATAAACACCTATTTAATTCATGGCAAAAAGAAGAAAGTATACACCACTTCATACTAATGAAAAACTACAAGTAATCCGATCGTATATATTAGAATATTCGTTCATAGAGTAAGCCAAAAGCTGAAATATTGCTATCAATGAGAATTCGGCTTAAACAAAACTGGAGTGAAAATATTGATAGGACTTTGTTAATATTACAAATTTTATCATTGGTGTCAAATAAAAATATTGCAAAGGTGGATTTTTAAGAGATAAACACAGACAACCAATGACTCTTGATGTTGAATGTATAAATGCTTTCTAAGCTTGAACAAATAATACCAAAGGCATGTAATAGTGAAATATATGAGCGGAAGAATATATGAGCTGACGAATATATGAGCGGATTATTTTAATTATCAAGTCCGCTACTTCAGACGCTTGAAACGGTTTTAGTACAAGTTTTTTGTTTAACAGTTACACATGACAAAGCAGTTGGTTATGGACAGAAGCACGAACGTAAGCACTTCAGTTCAATGTTGAGATACTTTGTGTCAAGTGAGTATCATTTGCGGAATAAAGCATAAAGCAACATACACAAACTCTTTGAATTAGAATTGCAATGAGATTCCAAAGATATACAGGCTGTCCTAAGAATTATAATTTCTTCTTGTCAATACAGGTGTCCACTATTGCACATAGCACAAAGTCCGTGCTTATACTGCTGTGTGCTTATAGGAAGTATACATTTGACACTGAACATATGTGCTCCTTCAGACGGCATTCAGCTCGACTTTCGCCTATTGAACTTGCTCGTCTTTCCATTCACCTCTAACTGTTGAGCTGGCTCATCATTCCATATTCACCTCTAACTGTTGAGCTGGCTCGTCATACCTTTTACCTCTAACTGTTGAACTGGCTCGTCATTCCATTCACCTCTAACTGTTAAACTGACTCATCATTCCATTCACCTCTAACTGTTGAACTGGCTCATCATTTCATTAACCCCTAACTAATGAACTGGCTCGTCATTCCAGTCACCTCTAACTGTTGAACTGGCTCATCATTCAACACACCTATAACTGTTGAACTGGCTATCATTCCATTTACCTCTAACTGTTGAAAAGGCCCGTCAAAAACCAGAACTTATTTGAATAGTGGTCGGTCACACATTATATGGTATATAGATAGGCGACTGATGTATGTTGATGAATTAATACAGCTTACTTAATTTATTTTCTGACTCACCCAACGATTTGGCTTAAGTAAATACAAGGAAATATGTATACATACAGACACCAACCTGGCATGAAAGCTGCTTACACTTTTATTGATGGTTGTGGACAATAATAATATACGTTAAACCATGGCGTGTGTCAGAATTAATGGTCGACCTGTCGTGACTCGGACCAGGCGGGTGGCGGAGTATGAGTGTAATACACAGCTTCTGTATCTGGGTGAGGTGTCGATGTTTTTCTACGCGATGTGATATACTGCTCATGCTTATTCACGTATTTGATACTGCACACAGCATTTATCACTGGATACATTTAAAATAATACAATATTTACTATACGTAATAATAGGATACCAACATGGTGTCTTAGTACGGACAATAGCATATCCGTTATGGGATTTTAATACGTTTCGATACTTACTCGCATACACGCGTTGACGGACAATTTAACAAAGTTAAACACCTACTTATTAATGACTTGTGACAAGCATGTGTCTGCCTATAGTGTTAATGTTGACATGAAACATTTATGAGTGTCACTTCAAATATCCACTGATTACTAAAAATTCGGACATGCGTCGGTCACCTGACTCCTTTTTTACACTGAACTACGCATGTCTAAAATATTTACTACTCGGAAACTATTATTCCCCGTGACGTCATGTAATTAAGTGCGCATGTCAGGACAGAAGTGTGAACGAAATGATGACGCTAAGATCGTCTGTGCGTACTGGAAAGTTTTCTCAACTGGTGGATGTTTTCGACAGAACCACAGTGTAAGTAAACTGTAAAATAACAGAAGTATTACTTACCAAAATTGTCGGCTAGGTACCCGTGATCGACCTAAACCGTTATAGGCAGTCGTGGGTATCAAGCTGTTCATAAACAAGTTAGTTGTCAGTGATTTTTGGATGCAATATACTGCCTTCAAAAGGCTGTTTTCCCTAGCGAAAAAGTGCTCATTTTCCCCAAAAATTCATGATATTTTCCCAATTAATTGAATAAAGATCATTTGAATGAATTAAAAAGCAATGCATTTATTAAAAAAAATAAACAAAATCTTGACAAGTCTAGCTCTGTTACAGCATAAAAAAAGTGAAAATATGTGTATTTGCTATTATATTTGCTATTTTAGCATGATTTTGTATTTTCCCCAAAGTTGAAAAAAAATCCCAATTTGGAAGGAACAGGCAGTGAAAGTAATTCCTAAAAAAATCACTGGTTGTATGACGTCTAAAACATATTAGACTATTTTAATTTCTTTCAATATGCACTAGTAAGGGTAGTGGGAGGGGGATATTAGAGAGGATGATTAAGGATACGGGATATGAGACAAGAAAGAATAGGGCGGTATTTATTTGGGTGACAAGAAACTAAAGAGTAGTAAAAAGAATGTTGCATGTCGGCACTGTAGACCCTGTTTTACACATACTTTTCAACCATGTATTTATTTGATTTTTCGATTTGAAAATAACTTTTTTCGTGCGAACTTAATATCAAGTCTCTATGAGGGCAGGCCTTAAAATATATATGATCATAATAGGGACCAGGGAAAGTGAGAATGGAGATTAATCATAGAATTCGGAACCAGAAAAGGTGAGAATGAATGGATGGAAATCTTAGTAGGAACCAGAAAAGGTGAGAATGAATGGAGAGAAATCATAGTAGGAACCAGGTAAGGTGAGAATGAATGGAGAGAAATCATAGTAGGAACCAGAAAAGGTGAGAATGAATGGAGGGAAATCATAGTAGGAACCAGGTAAGGTGAGAATGAATGGAGGGAAATCATAGTAGGAACCAGGTAAGGTGAGAATGAATGGAGAGAAATCATAGTAGGAACCAGAAAGGTGAGAATGAATGGAGGGAAATCATAGTAGGAACCAGAAAAGGTGAGAATGAATGGAGGGAAATCATAGTAGGAACCAGGTAAGGTGAGAATGAATGGAGAGAAATCATAGCAGGAACCAGGTAAGGTGAGAATGAATGGAGGGAAATCATAGTAGGAACCAGGAAAGGTGAGAATGAATGGAGGGAAATCATAGTAGGAACCAGGAAAGGTGAGAATCAATGGAGAGAAATCATAGCAGGAACCAGGAAAGGTGAGAATCAATGGAGAGAAATCATAGCAGGAACCAGGTAAGGTGAGAATGAATAGGGAGAAATCATAGCAGGAACCAGGTAAGGTGAGAATGAATAGGGAGAACTCATAGCAGGAACCAGGAAAGGTGAGAATGAATGGAGGGAAATCATAGCAGGAACAAGGAAAGGTGAGAATGAATGGAGAGAAATCATAGCAGGAACCAGGTAAGGTGAGAATGAATGGAGGGAAATCATAGCAGGAACCAGGTGAGGTGAGAATAAATGGAGAGAAATCATAGTAGGAACCAGAAAAGGTGAGAATGAATGGATGGAAATCATAGTAGGAACCAGAAAAGGTGAGAATGAATGGATGGAAATCATAGTAGGAACCAGAAAAGGTGAGAATGAATGGAGAGAAATCATAGTAGGAACCAGGTAAGGTGAGAATGAATGGAGAGAAATCATAGTAGGAACCAGAAAAGGTGAGAATGAATGGAGGGAAATCATAGTAGGAACCAGGTAAGGTGAGAATGAATGGAGAGAAATCATAGCAGGAACCAGGTAAGGTGAGAATGAATGGAGGGAAATCATAGTAGGAACCAGAAAAGGTGAGAATGAATGGAGGGAAATCATAGTAGGAACCAGGTAAGGTGAGAATGAATGGAGAGAAATCATAGCAGGAACCAGGTAAGGTGAGAATGAATGGAGGGAAATCATAGTAGGAACCAGGTAAGGTGAGAATAAATGGAGAGAAATCATAGCAGGAACCAGGAAAGGTGAGAATGAATGGAGGGAAATCATAGTAGGAACCAGGAAAGGTGAGAATAAATGGAGGGAAATCATAGCAGGAACCAGGAAAGGTGAGAATGAATGGAGAGAAATCATAGCAGGAACCAGGTAAGGTGAGAATGAATAGGGAGAAATCATAGCAGGAACCAGGTAAGGTGAGAATGAATAGGGAGAACTCATAGCAGGAACCAGGAAAGGTGAGAATGAATGGAGGGAAATCATAGCAGGAACCAGGAAAGGTGAGAATGAATGGAGAGAAATCATAGCAGGAACCAGGTAAGGTGAGAATGAATGGAGAGAAATCATAGCAGGAACCAGGTAAGGTGAGAATGAATGGAGAGAAATCATAGCAGGAACCAGGAAAGGTGAGAATGAATGGAGAGAAATCATAGTAGGAACCAGGTAAGGTGAGAATGAATGGAGAGAAATCATATAAGGAACCAGGAAAGGTGAGAATGAATGGAGAGAAATCATAGTAGGAACCAGGTAAGGTGAGAATGAATGGAGGGAAATCATAGTAGGAACCAGGAAAGGTGAGAATGAATGGAGAGAAATCATAGCAGGAACCAGGTAAGGTGAGAATGAATAGGGAGAACTCATAGCAGGAACCAGGAAAGGTGAGAATGAATGGAGAGAAATCATATAAGGAACCAGGAAAGGTGAGAATGAATGGAGAGAAATCATATAAGGAACCAGGAAAGGTGAGAATGAATAGGGAGAAATCATAGTAGGAACCAGGAAAGTTGAGAATGAATGGTGAGAAATCATGTAAGGAACCAGTAAAGGTGAGAATGAATGGAGATAAATTATAGGAACCAGTGAAGGTGTGAACGGAGAGAAATCATAACAATGGAGGGAAGTCATAGTAGGTACCAGGAAAGGTTGAAATGAATCGAGAGGAATTCTCGCAATCGGAAACCTAATGAAATGCAGACGAAAAAGAAACTGTTAAAGATGGAGGAGTACGACGGAAAAGACAATGGCGGGAAAGGGCGAAAGGGAAAGTAGGTGAGGTTAATGAAGGTGAAACTATGTGAATGGGAAAGGGAGAAAAAAGAGTATAGGTACGCTAATACAATCTTAGGTGATAACAGTTACACTAAGGGAAAGGCATAACTGATCATTTAATATGCTATACTTATCGACTGCATATTTGC
The DNA here is from genome assembly GCF_026914265.1 of Mya arenaria. Classification (NCBI taxonomy): domain Eukaryota; kingdom Metazoa; phylum Mollusca; class Bivalvia; order Myida; family Myidae; genus Mya; species Mya arenaria. Next base: position 31,037,861 of record NC_069136.1, read on the forward strand.
AAAACACTTGATTCACAAAACAGGACAAGCGAAATATAAAAGAATGTATGTGTTATTTGACAAGCCAAACGGCAGACGTATTTAAATGCTGCTTAGCTACCATTTTGTCGTTTCATTCGCTGTCACAATGTCTACCGTCCTAGGAATTAAAAAAGAAAACATACATATATATCCTTAAACTTAAGAATAAAAAGGGTTTAACCTTCAATTGTTCGCAAATGTTATAAATCAAACCATTATTGATATACCTTCAACCTGATGAAAATGCTCATAGACCATAGCACAAACGTAACAAAAAAGTTCAATCGTCCATAGCACCAGAGTTCAATTATGGTCCTGTCAATAGTTTCCCACCAAGTGGTTTAAATATTTTGTATACACCACTCCTCGCAAATAAATGGTTGTACGAATAATGCCATCATCAGCATCATGTTTCTCCGTCGCCCCCTCCCTCATCAATCAAATCGATCGATATTATAACGTAATACAGTTAAACTCTCCTTGTTATATTTATTATATAAGTTAAATACTTTCAGAAGATTGAACAATAAACGTGGGTTGTCATTTCTTTAAAAAAAATACTTAACTAATATTGTACGATATATATATGACGAAACTTAACGCCGACCGAAACATGGTAGATGGGCATATACGAAACTTAACGAACGCCTTAAAGCATTTACACCACATTTATTCTTGCTTATATCAATCACAATTAGGCAAAGCATGGCGTATTTATTTATCAAACCATAATATCTTCCCTCCCGACACAGTAAAATGAAACTGTTATATAGACTGGACGCAGTTTAAGTACTTTTTACGCATTGCTGCTTTGAGATGGAAGGAATGTCGTATATCTAAATATCGAGTTGCGCTAAGTTTGATTAAAGAGGCTTTTTGCCTTTTAATTTATCGTAAGTATTCATTAAATTCACATCGGGGTAGCAAGCTTCAATCCCGCGCGCATTTGCATATTTACAGCAGGACTGTGCACTGTTAAACGTGTGTGTGTGCAGATAAGGAAGGATTTAAGTATGGAGTTTAGGACACATGTTCGAGAGGAACTTAAAGATGTAAGAGTTTTATCTATTTTGTACTTAGCACTTGTTGTAAATGTGATTTCACACAACTTTACATCGCACTAATTGTTTTAACGAGAAACCTGCTGTATTTTATGGAACAAAATACAGACCTTAGCATTCTAAACTGTCACCTCGTCACAAAACATCCTCAATTTATTGAATAAATGTTTGCTATATATTTATGTATATTATATACAATGCACTCGTATTATAACCGTATTCGTAGTGCATATGTGAGTCTAGTGACCATGCTACTTAAATCATGTCTCTAACATCTTTAATACAACCGTACGTGTTTCGAACAATACCATTATGGAATCATGACTGGTATGTATACACGAAGTCCTGTTTTCCACCAAACAAATATGTTTATTTTTTATAAAAAGCGGAATATAATTCAAGTAAATATGTCAATGCCCGCCTTAACCATTTTAACGTATATCGTAGCTGGTAAATTCGCATATTATACTATCAATTTCATTACCTTATAATCTTATAATATAAGTTCAATTCCCTAATAAGTTGTTTAATTTTGTTGATTTTCCCCTTGTTTCTATTTAAAACCACTTCAATGGGCAAACTCCATGTGAAATCGACTTATCTTTCAACAATTGAATGCAGTTTTATGTACATCTGCCAATTTCACGAACAATTGACCACACTGACTACCGTATAGTAAGTACGGGTGATTAAAGACTTGCACTGTCACTGAAAGGTCAATATGTTTAGGACAGGGTGATAGTGGGAACTATCATGTCATCGGTTGTGCTCAAACGGTGTCATCTCTAGAGATGGAGTTTAAAATGGAAATAACCATTATAGATACGGTGAGATATAAAATCCATAACGCTTTGATAATCAAATTAAAATAGCATCCTAATTATTGTATGTTTCCTACGTAAATACTTCTAGGTAAAAATCCCCAAACAGGGGATAAATTGTTTCCTGGCCCCATGTAGGCGACGTGCCACGGCAAGAACAAATCTATATAGTTAAGTTACTATTTATTAAACAATAACATGTTATACGAATAGGGCAAAAATAGGATTTCCATTCACAAAACAAGCCTATCGCCCACAGGTGGTGTATATTGCGTTACATTTATTACAGGATCAGTATCACTTTCCCATAAATGTCACATAGTTGCAGTTCAAAGTTATCTACGACCCGCTTACTTCTAGCGTGAATGATTTATCACTCATGTGATTTTGATTGAGGCATTTCTCGACCTTTCAGTTTTATCATACGGTTTTATACCAATACCAAATACTTTCTTTATATACAAATAAACGTACAAAATACTCAATATTATAAAGGTGAATGACATTCAAACAAATATCTGTCTCCACTGTAAGAAAGCTAGGAAGGTCACGGTGACTTATATACTCGGTATAACGTTACACGTAAAACTGTCAATCAAAACGTCACATTTAGTGTCAGGTACCATCGTTCTCATTAATATTGTGACACCCTCGATAAAAACCATCTGTATCGTATAGAATCATCCGTATACAGGAATTAAGTAAGTTGTCTTCTTTCTTCTGATTTAAAACATACATTCAAGTTCGTTGAGTGATTTATGAATAGGGGTGTAAACAAGGTTTAAGGTAAATCATCCATCATGAGTACAACAAATTGCTTTTGGTAAACGTTCATTTTAAAGTTAAAACAATGTTAAGTTTGAATACTTTAAACATTTTTAGCGAAAGCTTATTCGATATTGCATTTTGTTATTTAAGAAACAAATACAACTGCTTAATAATCATATAAAACATAGAAATGTTCTCGATGTTAATATCTTAATTGCACTAACACATCTTTATACCCTAATGCTGGATGGCTTACCTTATTTACGTTTGGAATGTTATTTATTTGCCTTATTTATTTATCTATGATCAATTTTTACCTTTTATAATTTGAAATAAATCCCTAAGTCTTTATCTTTCAATTATGTTGTTTAATTATTTTTTCCCCTTCATTATTAAATTATTCAGTTTTCAATTTCTATAAAACACATGTTTAAATAATATATGAGTTCATGCTTTCCCTTGATATACGAAGCATGAATGTCAAAGTATTCTTATATTCGTGAACACATGATAAAACCGCACGAGTAGTGAAACACATTCCTTTTATGTGTGGAAGGTATCTTTAAACCTGGTGTGAATGCATGCGTAATCAATCATATTAAAAAGAAGAATTAAATCTTAATACAAGATTTGGTTATATCCCAACTATTTAAATTAACGTGGGCTGTTTTTTTAAGGATAGTGTGGGATTGTGAGTTTAAATGTTCGTTCATGAAGAGTTTAACACTTGTGACATTGTGCAAACAGAAGATCAATTAGAATAATTTGCTGATTTTGCTGATTTACAGTGAAAACCGTGTAGCCACGATATGTAACCTTGACCTTCATGTCCCAGACGCCAAGATCGTGAATTTATATTAGTGCAAATATGCGGTTACTATGGATACAGAGTGTTTTATTAAATATCAATATAAGTCTTCAACAAATAATGTGCAAAACTACAGCAAAAACAAACACATTCAGGAGTGTCACCGAGTTTTGATTTGCATCTAAGGATATCTGAATATAGCAAATCGTTTTTATAACATTTGGGTAAAACCAGGAGAAAAAGCCGGCCATGATAACCACGATGCACATAGCGTGGTTCTATTACCGGGACATGTGTTACTGGTTCCTGGGTAAACTTCACGTGAGACATAAGGTAATTTGGGTAGCCTGCTGTACATTTACACGTACATGAGATATGCTTTCACCCCAACATGTCTGTGTGGGGGTATGTTTGTCTGTCAGTCTGTTAGTCTGCTGCTCTGTATGTAAGTTTATTTGTGCCCACAAGCCTGATCGTCCGATTGTTTGCGTCCACTCGCTGGTTGTCCGTCCGTCCGTCAGTAGGATTGGAGCCTGGATGCAGTAGGGTAATATCTAAAAGCGTTCATAACTTGTTCTATCTTTATGAGAGATGTGCTCTCTCCTTTAACGTTAAACAAGTACATGCACGTCAGTTTCCTTTAAAAGTACCTTCGAAATTTCTCCCCTAAGCCAGATCAAGGCATCAAACAATTTAATATAAACACACACAAAAACCTACGCTAGTGTGATTTCTTTTGAGATTGAATCGTTTAATGACTTCAACTATTCATTTTATAGAATTGCGCATGCCACGGTTGAAAATCATCAATGCGTTGACATTTTTGGTTGCATTTTTATACAGCTTTTATCATTCAAATGAATTGTTTACGAATTCAAAAGCCGACTTTACGCTCTGTGGCGAAGAAATATGAGTAGTATAACAAGAATGCAGTTTATATATGTATATATTTATAACGCGTATCGTTCAACGTACTCAAATTGTAAATCTTTCCTTATTTGGATATCCTATAAAACGTAGGCGGTGATTAAATTCAATTTCAATCTGACTTTGAACACATGCTGAATTTTATTTTGAAGAAGAAAGGTTCTGAGAGTTGTGTTTATTTGAAGTAAGAGCGAAAGAAGAACAAAAAGGTTGGATATTAATCAAATTCCCATCGTGAATATCAGTAAGTTTTACATACATTATTAAACATGGTTGCCTGCCACACGGTGTCATTGTAAGCTTGATTTATGAACAATTAGTGCTCTTATTTAAAGGTATATCAGATACTGGCTCCGGTTTTTTTTACCTTATAGCATTAAACGTCATTCATTACAACCGGTGACACACAAATCTTATATTCTTTTTACTTGAACTGTTGATATATTTTACTTTCATTAACGTTTGTATGTCAAACAGTAATGTGAAGAAAACTAATGAAGCAATGTAAACGTTACCAGCCCTAGGGGAATATTTACAAATTACCTAAACATCATAATATAGTGTAGCCTTGTATGTACTTAGATGTATGGCATGATCTGGTAAAGTATCTTTCATTATTTGTATTAAGTCTTTATTGTTGACAAATGCCTGTATCGAAATCTTATTTACTTATAATACATAATTTAGTCATTTTACAATATGTGTGTAGATATATTACGTATTATTGAATGACATAATTGGCCATTTTCTTCCGGATTGCGTTTACTGTATAGTTACTGCCTCTAAAGTGCAGTTATTTCATTGTATATAGTAACTTCAGTGTAGTGAATGCGTCGACAGTGTAGGTACTGCGTATTAAAATACACTTAGTCGAAAGTGTAGTTACTGCGTATTAAAATACATTTCGTCGACAGTGTAGTTACTGCGTATTAAAATACACTTTGTTGACAGATTAGTTACTGCGTCGACTGTGTAGTTACTGCGTCGACTGTGTAGTTACTGCGTCGACAGTGTAGTTACTGCGTCGACAGTGTAGTTACTGCGTCGACATGTGTAGTTACTGCGTCGACAGTGTAGTTACTGCGTCGACTGTGTAGTTACTGCGTCGACAGTGTTGTTACTGCGTCGACAGTGTAGTTACTGCGTCGACTGTGTAGTTACTGCGTCGACAGTGTAGTTACTGCGTCGACAGTGTAGTTACTGCGTCGACAGTGTAGTTACTGCATCGACAGTGTAGTTACTGCGTCGACAGTGTAGTTACTGCGTCGACAGTGTAGTTACTGCGTCGAGACTGGTTCCTACCGTTTAGTTACTTTGTCGACTGTGTAGTTACTTCGTCAGCAGTTACTAATGTTCTGCCCATATGGATCATTGCATGACACATATTCTTGAAAACAACATATCGCTACTTAAAGCCCCTGCTATGATGCGTTAAAAGTTCCTCGCCGAATGGATACCCGATGGCGAGGGTAAATAAGCTTACATCCCTCCCCCGCGTTAAAAGAGTTGCATATACATTCGCTGTCGATAGACAATCTATCTCAGTCAAATGTATACTTCAGGTTCTGAAGGATATCTTCCAGCAAGTGAAATGCATAGCTAATTAGTCAAAATGATTTTCCTTGTCGTTTCAACAAAGCGGGGGCTCACATGTGTAAGAAGTTAAATGATTGTGTCAAATTCAGACAGTTTAAAATAGTATTCTTTTAAATATATGTGATGCCATTCTTAACCTTTGGGTGCCTTTTAAAGTAAAATTGATGATAAAGTAACAAATTGTATCAGGTTGTAAAAATGTAGTGCCGTACTAAAATCAGAACGGCACTGTCGCTTTAATCATAAAATATGACCCATAAACAAACACAAGATGGGGATATTGAAATGTTAAACACCGAAACTTTATAAGGATTAAATTTAGTCTTGTGAGTTTATGGGGCAAAATGGAGATACAGATATTATTCGATTTAAAGAGTTTGTTTGGGGAAGCGACCATCTCCGTATTAATAACATATAGAACAAATCACATACATATCATAGCTCACTGGGGCAAGAGAGACAACCGTTTCATTAAAGACACACTCTCGGTTTTAGTTAATATATTTGTTTATTTTTACGAATACAGACATAATATCTTGAATGCTTCCCGTAAAACGTTAGCATAAACAATGAAAAGTTGACAACTGTCGCTGCAACGTCATGAACTTTGTATCGATGCCCCAGTAGTTCGGCGGTAACCACCTCGTCTACTCGTCAGAGGTCCCGGTATCGATTCCTGCTGCCTACCAAAATAAATTTCTCTTTATATTACTATTTTATCTTTAAGAATATTCATACATGCTTTGTTCTCTTCAATTCCGCTGCTAATGGGATTCTAATGATCTTAGTTGTAACTGTAATGATTTTGGTTTAAATATTTTATTGAGCAAAAATACACGTCATGCCAAATACATTTTCTATATCCAAGATTTTTTCAGTACAAAAAAAACTAATAATGTTCATTTCTGTGTATACAATACGCTTTTACATAAAAGGCAGACAGTAACAAAATACACGTGAAACCCGCACCAAAACATATAACACTCTATATTAAAGACATGGCCATTTGGTTCACTACCAAAACTCGTCCTTATGCGATAAGATCCAGAAAAAATGAAAATACTGCTACTGATGGAACACAGTAGCTGGCAGCAAACAAGCGCATCAAGCGGAAAGAAGGGTGCCTACAAAGCACGACCACCCGTACAAGAGATGGATTTGATAGCCTATAATGAACGACCACCCGTACAAGAGATCGCTTTGACAGCCTACATAGCAAGACCACCCGTACAAGAGATGGATTTGATAGCGTATAATGAACGACCACCCGTACAAGAGATGGCTCTGACAACCTACATAGCACGGCCATCCGTACAAGAGATCGCTCTGAAAACCTACAAAGCACGACCATCCGTACAAGAGATGGCTCTGACAACCTTCATAACACGACCACCCGTAAAACAGATGGCTCTGACAACCTACAAAGCACGGCCACCCGTACAAGAGATGGATTTGATAGCCTATAATAAACGACCACCCGTACAAGAGATGGCTCTGACAACCTACAAAGCACGGCCACCCGTACAAGAGATGGCTCTGACAACCTACAAAGCACGGCCATTCGTACAAGAGATGGATTTGATAGCCTATAATAAACGACCACCCGTACAAGAGATTGCTCTGACAACCTACATAGCACGATCACCCGTACAAGAGATCGCTCTGACAACCTACATAGCACGACCATCGCTCTGACAACCTACAAAGCACGGCCATCTGTACAAGAGATCGCTCTGACAACCTACAAAGCACGACCATCCGTACAAGAGGTCGCTCTGACAACCTACATAGCACGACCATCCGTACAAGAGATCACTCTGACAGCCTACGAAGCACGGCCATCCGTACACGAGATGGCTTTAACAACCTACATAGCACGACCATCCGTACAAGAGATCGCTCTGACAACCTACAAAGCACGACCATCCGTACAAGAGATCGCTCTGACAACCTACATAGCACGACCGTTCGTACAAGAGATCGCTCTAACAACCTACCAAGCACGGCCATCCGTACAAGAGATGGCTCTGACAACCTACATAGCACGTCCGTTCGTACAAGAGATCGCTCTGACAGCCTACAAAGCACGGCCATCCGTACAAGAGATCGTTCTGACAGCCTACAAAGCACGACCACCCGTACACGAGATGGCTTTGACAACCTACAAAGCACGGCCATCCGTACAAGAGATCGCTCTGACAGCCTACAAAGCACGACCACCCGTACACGAGATTGCTTTGACAACCTACATAGCACGGCCACCCGTACAAGAGATGGCTCTGACAACCTACATAGCACGACCATTCGTACAAGAGATCGCTCTGACAACCTACATAGCACGGCCATCCGTACAAGAGATGGATTTGATGGCCTATAATGAACGACCACCCGTACAAGAGATGGCTCTGACAACCTACATAGCACGACCACCCGTACAAGAGATCGCTCTGACAACCTACATAGCACGACCATCCGTACAAGAGATGGCTCTGACAACCTACAAAGCACGGCCATCCGTACAAGAGATCGCTCTGACAACCTACAAAGCACGACCATCCGTACAAGAGATCGCTCTGACAACCTACATAGCACGACCATCCATACATGAGATCGCTCTGACAGCCTACAAAGCACGGTCATCCGTACACGAGATGGCTTTGACAACCTACATAGCACGACTATCCGTACAAGAGATCGCTCTGACAACCTAGAAAGCACGACCACCCGTACAAGAGATCGCTCTGACTACCTACATAGCACGACCGTCCGTACAAGAGATCGCTCTGACAACCTACAAAGCACGGCCATCCGTACAACAGATGGCTCTGACAACATACAAAGCACGACCGTCCCTACAAGAGATCGCTCTGACAACCTACAAAGCACGGCCATCCGTACAAGAGATCGTTCTGACAGCCTACAAAGCACGACCACCCGTACACGAGGTGGCTTTGACAACCTACAAAGCACGGCCATCCGTACAAGAGATCGCTCTGACAGCCTACAAAGCACGATCACCCGTATACGAGATTGCTTTGACAACCTACATAGCCCGGCCACCCGTACAAGAGATGGCTCTGACAACCTACATAACACGACCATCCGTACAAGAGATCGCTCTGACAACCTACATAGCACGTCCGTTCGTACAAGAGATCGCTCTAACAACCTACCAAGCACGGCCATCCGTACAAGAGATGGGTCTGACAACCTACAAAGCACGACCGTTCGTACAAGAGATCGCTCTGACAGCCTACAAAGCACGGCCATCCATACAAGAGATCGTTCTGACAGCCTACAAAGCACGACCACCCGTACACGAGATGGATTTGACAACCTACAAAGCACGGCCATCCGTACAAGAGATCGCTCTGACAGCCTACAAAGCACGACCACCCGTACAAGAGATGGCTCTGACAACCTACACAGCACGACCATTCGTACAAGAGATCGCTCTGACAACCTACAAAGCACGGCCATCCGTACAAGAGATGGATTTGATAGCCTTTAATGAACGACCACCCGTACAAGAGATGGCTCTGACAACCTACATAGCACGACCACCCGTACAAGAGATCGCTCTGACAACCTACATAACACGACCATCCGTACAAGAGATCGCTCTGACAACCTACAAAGCATGGCCATCCGTACAAGAGATCGCTCTGACAACCTACAAAGCACGACCATCCGTACAAGAGATCGCTCTGACAACCTACATAGCACGACCATCCATACAAGAGATCGCTCTGACAGCCTACAAAGCACGGCCATCCGTACACGAGATGGCTTTGACAACCTACATAACACGACTATCCGTACAAGAGATCGCTCTGACAACCTAGAAAGCACGACCACCCGTACAAGAGATCGCTCTGACAACCTACAAAGCACGACCGTCCGTACAAGAGATCGCTCTAACAACCTACAAAGCACGGCCATCCGTACAACAGATGGCTCTGACAACATACAAAGCACGACCGTCCGTACAAGAGATCGCTCTGACAACCTACAAAGCACGGCCATCCGTACAAGAGATCGCTCTGACAGCCTACAAAGCACGACCACCCGTACACGAGATGGCTTTGACAACCTACAAAGCACGGCCATCCGTACAAGAGATCGCTCTGACAGCCTACAAAGCACGATCACCCGTATACGAGATTGCTTTGACAACCTACATAGCCCGGCCACCCGTACAAGAGATGGCTCTGACAACCTACATAACACGACCATCCGTACAAGAGATTGCTCTGACAACCTACAAAGCACGAGCACCCGTACAACAGATCGCTCTGAAAGCCTACAAAGCACGACCACCCGTACACGAGATGGCTTTGACAACCTACATAGCACGACCACCCGTACAAGAGATGGCTCTGACAACCTACATAGCACGGCCATCCGTACAAGAGATGGCTCTGACAACCTACAATGCACGGTCATCCATACAAGAGATGGCTCTGACAACCTACATAGCACGACCACCCGTACAAGAGATGGGTCTGACAACCTACATAGCACGACCATCCGTACAAGAGATGGCTCTGACAACCTATCAAAGCACGACCATCCGTACAAGAGATGGCTCTGACAACCTACATAGCACGACCAGCCGTACAAGAGATGGCTCTGACAACCTTTCAAAGCACGACCATCCGTACAAGATATGGCTCTGACAACCTTCATAGCACGACCACCCGTAAAACAGTTTGCTCTGACAACCTACATAGCACGACCACATATACAAAAGATGGCTCCGACAACCTACATAGCACGACCACATATACAAAAGATGGCTCCGACAACCTACATAGCACGACCACATATACAAAAGATGGCTCTGACAACCTACATAGCACGACCACATATACAAAAGATGGATCTGACAACCTACATAGCACGACCACATATACAAAAGATGGATCTGACAACCTACATAGCACGACCACATATACAAAAGATGGATCTGACAACCTACATATCACGACCACATATACAAAAGATGGCTCTGACAACCTACATATCACGACCACATATACAAAAGATGGCTCTGACAACCTTCATAGCACGACCACCCGTACAAGAGATGGTTCTGACAACATACAAAGCATGAATAGGAGCCCGTTTCAATAAATGATTTTAGTTGTTAATCTTAAATCTGTAGAACACTGGCTCAATGTTTACTGCCATTGTTTTCTAATGTGTGTTGTCAACTCAAATCCTTCTTTATATTCAGTTGTTACAAATACAACCACAAATATCAACAATATGAGATCACGACAATTGATAATTTTCGATTACAATCGTTATTGAAGGCGACGAATTGGATTTGGCTCTGATGGCTATGGAGAAAAATTAAAGAGGACTTATCTCGACCACCATGCGCGACCATGCGTACATGAGGTGGCTCTGACGGTCTTGGGGGACACTGTTTAGGAAGACTTATCTCGACCACCATGTGCGTCAGAACTTCTTGAGAAAATCAGATCACAAACTTTACACTTCAATGGTGTAGTCATTTTTACGCAATAGCTTGGCCTTTGTGCGTTTTACCCCTCTTTTTATGTACAATACAAGCATCTGTCCTTACCAAACAACATTCATCTAAGCTACAATGAACAAATTGTATTGACGTTGAATTTAAAATGTAATGCACTGGGTTACCATTAGATATTTTAGTAAATGGAGGAACAAAACTGTTGATTGATAAGTACGACGAATTTTAAAGACAGTTCCACTAAATAGGAGCACAAATGACAATAGATAATCTATTGTTTCCAACAATTAACGACCTGTGGTCTGTATCTCAGTGGCGTATCCGTTCTAGTATCCAAACTTGACTCTCATAGGAATTTCTGTTTCATGCAGCCGTTAAAATCGTTTATTGTATACAACATATTAAAGTATGTGTGAAACAATGTTATTTTGACGCTATCGAACAAGACATTCAAGAGATAATATTTTCAATGAATAGCTTATTTTGATAATAAAGCAAAAACCGTATTATAAGTCTTCAACGATCCATTATTAGCTACGCCCCTGCTGGACATTGTGAAATATATAAAGGAAGAAAGAAAGCACCATACCCTATTCTTTAGTATTGTCTTCAGCGTTCACAAATATGATCACGTTTGATTGCAAATTTTAAGGATTTATGACAAGTGATTTTCTCATATTTATCGACTTGGATGTGTTATAATTGATAACTTCAAAATGCGGATGTATGTTATAAAACGGCACAGTGAAAATACCTGGTCACCCAGGAGTCACCGTATCCTATTCTACCGAAGTCTTTGCTCTGTCAACGACTATTTGGTACATACGTTTTGTAGTTAACAATGCTTTGGTTTCGTTGATTTCTGCTAGTTAGCCTCTACACGCGCTTGTGCACGAACAAATTACAGTTTGGGGTTAAACAAATAACGTTATGCGCTTTAAGAAGGCGTTGTAATCTAATACTTTAATCATCGTCTCATAAAGTGCACAGAATTTTGAAAGTGCATTTGAAAAAGTCTGATAAATTGCCGTATTATTTATATTGCCCTTCCCCTTTACGAAAGGTTATCTGGGTGTTTCCCTTTTTCAGATTTATGACCTGGTTTGTTTGTTTTCAGCGACGGATGGCGGAACAGGAAGTACAGAAATGTCTGCGGTGGCTACTTGATCAGAAGGTATATCCTCGTCGTCTGGCTAGATTTACTAGAATATGGTTATCTTAGGAAGGTCGAAATAAAATAGATTTTAATACTGCATTTGGTCATGCCGACGAAGTCTTTTATCATTGTATGGTCAAACCGTATTACTGAGTATTAAAAACTTCAACAAAATAAGGTGTGTATACCTGGTATGATTGTGAGTTCTGACTTTCCATCACACAGACATTGATTTCTTAGCTTATATTTGCACTAATACATCGAGTCCTTACGCCAACACGTGACCAATCAGTCTGTAGCCTATGTCTGCATGTGGACTATAAGTTCTCAGCTTATGAATGTACGTTGACATTAGGTTCATAGCTTAAGTCTGCACACATGCATTAAGTTCCTAGCTGAAGTCTGCACACATACATTAAATTCATAGCTGAAGTCTGCACTCATACATTAAGTTCATAACTGAAGTCTGCACACATACATTAAGTTCATAGCTGAAGTCTGCACACATGCATTAAGTTACTAGTTGAAGTCTGCACACATACATTAAGTTCATAGCTAAAGTCTGCACACATGCATTAAGTTCCTAGCTGAAGTCTGCACACATACATTAAGTTCATAGCTGAAGTCTGCACGCATACATTAAGTTCATAGCTTAAGTCTGCGCACATACATTAAGTTCATAGCTTAAGTCTGCACACATACATTAAGTTCCTAGCTGAAGTATGCACACATACATTAAATTCATAGCTTAAGTCTGCACATATACATTAAGTTCATAGCTTAAGTCTGTACACATACATTAAGTTCATAGCTGAAGTCTGCACACATACATTAAGTTCCTTGCTGAAGTCTGCACACATACATTTAGTTCTGAGATTATGTCTGAATGTTGATCATTGTCTGTTTGGTGTTTAGGAAAACCTGGAAGGAACTCCGTATGGGGAAAACAAGGCTGCGGTTGACGCTGCTTCCGGAGCGCACGGTCGCTGGAGGGCGCAGCTGAATGATTACCGGAAGTCCATGGACAAACTTAACAATGTACATGTAAGTCCTAGTGAACAATAGTGTGAATAGTATTTATGTTAGCCGATTGCTATCTTGCAAAAAGGTTACTTTTTGTTGTTAAAAAAAGTATTTTAACATGGTTAAAATTATATGGTTACAATTACTGACCTAAATGTCTTAAAACTCTAGAAAATGAGAAAATCACACAAATAGTACCAAAACAAATATAGTGGGCTTACCTTGATCCTGTTAAAAGGGACTTAAGTTTGTTCGAGAAACCGGGTCAAGTCAGTTTGACTGATCTTAAAATAAAAAAATGCGGCGATGTGTTGCCACAGAATGTATTAAAAAAGAACTAAAACTCGAAAGCTCATAATAAGTAATTGAATATTGAATATGTGTAGAAGACTTTCATCTGACTAAAGTGCACTTTATTCCATGCGTGTAGAGCATGTACCAGCTGAATACCACGTATGTGTATCAGACATTGACATTTCTTTCACAGAGACTGCGAGATGACGAAGTGGAGGAGCTGTATGGAACCTACAAGGATCTCCAGGTAAACAACGCAACCATCTTGCTAGTACGGAATGCTTATAGAATATCGTCATCAACAAGAAGTGATCTTTTGAAGCTGTTTCCATATACAGGTGGTCCAAAGTGAAATGTGTTCGCCGAATTTTAAGTGAGGGAAATTGTGTGAAGCCGAATAAAATGGCGGCGTTGAAAGGAATTTCGGTGTTTCAAGGATGTATTTTCACCTGGTAAGTAAGTTATATCACCTTTCTCGCAATATAAATACGCCTACCCGGAGACCACACGTGTATGCGTCTCTCGGTTTTTTAACCTATGTTTCTAGAGGCCTTTACAAAAAAGTTATTGAATGTATAAGCTGAACGATTGATTGTTTACAAAGTGAAAATAGAAAATTGCGTGACTTGAAACTGTGTTTTCGGCCCAAGTTTACCATTCTTGTACCTGCTTTAGCTATTTGTTATTGAATATTTGCATTATTTATCTTTTCGACCGCTACTGCACTTACATGGGTATTATACGGCCGATTGTTTCATGTTTAAACACCTTTAATGTTGGGCAACGAAGTTTTATGCAGATTTTCTGTGAAGCAGAATCAGAATAAGCGTGCTTTAAAGCTGCATTTTCACAGATTAAACAGTTTGACAACTTTTTAATTTAAGTCCTGGAACGAGCCATTTTTGCAAAAATCCATGGAAACCCGCTATAAAAGACTGCCGACAAAAAATATATATTTAAATTAAAAAAATTATGTTTTATGCATTTTTTTTTTTAAATCGTTAGTAACGGTTTAAGCTATAAAACATTATTATTTTAACGGAAATATGAAAATCTGCGATCTGATCTTTGATTAACAATCTTTTAATATCAGTTAACTATTACTTACGCAAATAATTGTTCTTACCAAGACAAAAAATAAAAAAAAAGTTGTAAAAACGGAATATCTGTGTGAGTGCAACATTCATAGCATTCTTAAGACACATTTTAAAATCAATAATAAAAGAAAATGTGGTACCCGATAAGAACATACCACGTGCTTTTAATGCAAAATTACACACCAGATACACCTGTGTACTATTTTAGCAAGATTGTATACTCTAAAATTCACCATTTTACACTGACCGAAGATAAATTTATCGTATGGGAAGACCCCACAGCCTCTTTTAATTCATAGACGATGTTGAGGGTATAAACACTTCACTGCGGTCAATAACTTAACTTCACTGAAATACGTGTACCAATGTTAAGGTAGTCTTAAAGGGTCTAGAATAAATAGTTGAGTGGGTTATACATTTGCGTGAAATTCCAGTATCTATAATCCTGCATTGATAAGAATACCATATACGCTTAACAAATTATTTTAGACCAGGTTAGACAACATAAATATCAGTACATTTCAGTGAAAGTAAGTCATTGTGCTTTATTATTATATCATAACATTTATTTCATACATATATTTTGTTATTTAGCGTTGTACCCAAAGATCCATTGCAAGACAACTGCCGGGGTTGGTGGGGTTGGGTATGGGTATGGGTAGACTTAAACTGCTTTAAAAACGTATTTTCGTTGGTAAGATAAATTAGACTGATAATATTGCATTCATTGTATTTGCCGTATTGCGGGACGTTCGTGTTACATCAAGAGTTCTTACATTTATTTACCGAGTAATAATTTGTTTTCCGAGTTCATATAGATGAATTGCTGGAAAACTATACAAGTAATTTTGCATAACAAATACACGGTACGTTCAAATTTCCTTTTGTTATAATTATTAACATGTGTTACAGCTCATGTCTTAATTAAACTTTTATTAACGCATGTATATTCTATTTCTGCTTCACACAAAAACTGCATAAAACTTCGTTTCCCAACATAAAAGGTGTTTAGACATGAAACAATCGGCCGTATAATACCCATGTAAGTGCAGTAGCGGTCGAAAAGATAAATAATGCAAATATTCAATAACAAATAGCTGAAACAGGTACAAGAATGGTAAACTTGGGCCGAAAACACAGTTTCAAGTCACGCAATTTTCTATTTTCACTTTGTAAACAATCAATCGTTCAGCTTATACATTCAATAACTTTTTTGTAAAGGCCTCTAGAAACATAGGTTAAAAAACCGAGAGACGCTTACGCGTGTGGTCTCCGGGTAGGCGTATTTATATTGCGAGAAAGGTGATATAACTTACTTACCCGGTGAAAATACATCCTTGAAACAACGGAATTCCTTTCCACGCCGCCATTTTATTCGGCTTCACACAATTTCCCTCACTTAAAATTCGGCGAACACATTTCACGTTGGACCCCCTGCTCAGTCAATGTTTCAGCTGTGTATTCAAACTGCAAAAATGCACACAACGACAAAAGAAAGTATCCAGTTTTATTTTTTCGATAATTTTTTATTTTCTAAATATTTTCCTACGAGAGGCAAACTCCGCAAACGATCTTAGCGATAAAACACCATTTACAGATCCTATAAAAAGAGCCAAACTAGGACAACATTATAACGATAGTAATTCAAGCCTATTGCAGAAAAAGCAAGATGTATCGGTTGTATTTGTTGTGTAGCCAGTAAAACCATTTTTGCAATTGTCAAAATTTTAGTATTGTACTTTTTTACAATTTAGCATTGCATTTGTCAAAAAGAAACAACTTATCAACGTTAACGCTTGGCTCGAATTACTCGTTGGCTCGAACTGGATGTAAAGGACCAAATTCTTAATACTGAAGGTAAAAATTCTCGCTTGGCTCGATATTTTCGAGACTTGGGGTATTTTCGCTGGTCCCTGGGAGTTCAAGCCAAGAGGATTGGCTGTTATGCATGCTATGATGATTGTTTTGATGATCATAATCTGTATATGCTTGTATCTAAATCAATGTTCTGTTCTGTTCTGTTCTGATAGCTAAATTACTTATTCAGCGCTATTTTAAGACCATAGAATTCCCACTACATGGCAAATATCGGGACAAATCGAAACTGTATACCTTCTTTTCAGTGTATGTCTTGTAACTTCTACAGAAAAAAAGATTGATAATATACTGCATACTTTATTTATTTCATTAGACGTTATCTGAGAAGAAAAGCAACTGTTTCAACGTGATGTCAAACATAACAGCGCTTGAAGAGCAAATTCAGGTACAGTCAATATGAAATCCGTGTAATTTACGGGTTTTGTTGTAGCTTATGATAGTTTTGGTAGATCAGTTTGTAATGAATATTAGTGAAAATCTGATGTAAATTATGTTAGCTTGTTCGCGGTTAAAGCCATGGCATTTAGTAGTAAATCATATGAAATATTTCTTACAGTAATTAGTAATAAAATAATTATGCAATATAGCGATGTATTTTTAACCATATATTCTTATAAAAAGGCAGTCATCCAAATGCGAAATTAGTGTTACAATTAAGCGATGCAAGGATTTAATAAAATAATACGCAGGTGTTTTCTATTAAATCTGCACATTTGAGTCAATATATTAAAGCAGACAAATACCCCGGGATTTTGTTTTAAAGACAACTTAAAAATTATTGTCCGAGTGCCAATCGACGAATGACTCCAAATAAAACTCTTGCCGATTCCACAGAGTCTCGGGAGCGAGGTGGACGCCCGGGCCGTCCATCTGGTCAACATGGCGGCCAACAACCGGTCACAGACGAGCGCACACCTCAACAACGAGAGTATGGCCGAAAATACACAGGTCCGATATCTCCACTGATTGAGACCATTTTTTTCCAATATCTGTCAAACAAACGTACAGCTTTCGTGCTGCTGCCAGCAAAATCGAACCAGATCATAAAAAGAATGTTTAAATAATTGTTTTATTCTGGTACCTTGTTTACTAATTTTAAATATTATAATATATATATAATTATATAATATTATATTGGCTGATATTCACTAGTCTATTGAAATTATGAAATTGACCGATTGTTAACATTCTGTTATTTCCTTCTCAGCGGTGCCTAACTGGAGTGCGTAAGGCGTGGCGCTGGTTGGACGAGATGATGCAGTGCACACACGTTCACCTAGCTAACGCCGCGGCGTACCACGAGGTAAGTTGGACGATATCATGCAGTGCACCCAAGTTCAACTAGCTAACGCCGCGGCGTAACACGAGGTTAGTTGGACGATATCATGCGGCAGTGCACTTACGTTCACATAGCTAACGCCGCGGCGTACCACGAGGTAAGTTGGACGATATCATGCAGTGCACCCACGTTCAAAAAACTTATTCGGGAACTTGTCTTTGGGATTTGCTTGCAATATATTGATTTATCTGTTCCGTACAATGACGTTGTTTTGACTGTTTTTCTGTACCTGACATTATTGTATAAACAAGCATATACTTGTAGTTTCTTTATGCGCCTCTTTCCGTGGTCGCGCTGCGTCTATGCAATGGTTGTGTATTTGTTTCCTTCCGTGTTACAGTTTTTCCACGAGGTGGAGGAGGTAGACCACTGGTTGGCGACTACCATGTCACAGATGCACCTTACCTTCGCCCGGGCTCGCATGGCCGGACACGCCGGGGACCTCAATGCCATCAGGGTAGAAATCAAGGTCAGTGGAAAATCTTTGGGTCCTGTCATATACTCGATAAGGGAACAACAACTTCTTAACAGCGACCTAATTTTTCATCGACCCTACATGATCACAAGGTTGTGTTCGTTTCACTGCCTAGGGCCAGTTCTGGAAGTAATCGGAACGGCGGTAACAGAACGTACTTGTTTGGAGTACAAGAAAGTGCTTGCTTATTTCATTGTATTGTTGCCCCCAATGGTTGGTGTTGACTGTTTACTCAAAACACAGATATAGTCATGTATACTTACTAATAACGTAACTTAGCTTATTTGTGCATGATAGCTTCTTCACCCACACCAAATTCCTCCGCGTTACACCAGAAACAAGTGTTGGAAACTGGATTGTTTAACTCGACAGTTGTTCCATGTGTGCAAAGCCTTCCTCACAGTTAATCAAAACGGAGCGCAATGATAAAATGTAATATTTTATTAGAAAAAAGTAAACATGAGGACATGTTTAACTGATGTATGTGGCTTCCACGACAGGCTTGAAACCGAACACCAGCGTCCGTACAGTATGTTTGGAACTCGTAAAGATCTGTGAAATGAACACATATGGCTTTAAAAGTATGTTAACCAAACCAAACTTATCTTATCAATTTTCTCTATCTTCAAATACCGATATTATTTCAGGACACGATGTTGGCGTACCTGCGCTGGCAGAGCAAGGTTGACGGGCTTTTCACGCGCGCACGTGACATTGTGCCCGTGCATAGACGTACGACCCCGGTCATCGACCAGTGTCAGGTCACCGCCCTAGCATCGTACAACGGACCACAGGTACTAGAAGCATGTACATGGCGTTCGCTCAGCGGCACTTTTGTTACCGGTTATATTGATGTTGTAATCTCCATAATGAGACACCACATTCATTCCACTCTAAACATCGATTTATTCATTCTACATAACGAATAATTGAATTCACTTTTAACGAGTCAAATTATCTATTCATATCATGTTCTGTGATCTATAAATCTAATGTATAGTAACTTGTCGTTTTTATACGCGCTTTGATTTAAAACAACAAGCGACACGTATCACTACGTTCCCTTCTGCTTTCAGATCCAGTTCCAGGAAGGGGAGACTCTAACGCTCCTCGACAACTCCGACCGGAAGGAGTGGCGCGTGCGAAACTCACGGGATCAGGTGGGTGTGGTCCCCGCCGTAATAATCCTCATCAGCGGACCCTCGGGCGAGGCGGTAGACGCCGCCGTAAGGTAAGTTGTTAAAAGCCGCTCGGCAACTCTTATGTTTAATATTCAGCCAGCCAAATTCAATTTTAAGCGTGCCCGGCTCCCTTGGGATGAATATGGTCCTTTACTGACCTTCGGCCATACAACTTCAATATTTGGTCACCGACATCATAAATGACCTTCGGCTACACCATTACTGCTCTTCGGCTACACCATACTGACCTTGGACTTGAGCATTACTAACCTTCGGCTACACCATACTGACCTTCGGCCTGAGCATTACTGACCTTCGGCTACACAATTACTGACCTTCGGCCTGAGCATTACTGACCTTCGGCTACACCATACTGACCTTCAGCCAGAGAATTACTGACCTTCGGCTACACCATACTGACCTTCGGCCTGAGCATTACTGACCTTCATCTACACCATACTGACCTTCAACCACACCATACTGACCATCGGCCCGAGCATAACTGACCTTCGGCAACACCATTACTGACCTTCGGCCACGCCATTACTGACCTTCAGCTTGACCATTACTGACCTTCAGCTACACCATTACTGACATTTGGCTTCACTATTACTGACCTTCGTTCATACCTTAACTGACTTTTGCCCACACCATTACTGACCTTCGGTCATACCTTAACTGACTTTCGCGCATACCATTACTGGGCTTCGGTCACACCATTACTGGCCTTCGGTCACACCGTTACTTACCTTCGATCAAACCTAAACTGACTTTCGCGCACACCATTACTGGCCTTCGGTCACACCATTACTGGCCTTTGGTCACACCATTACTGACCTTCGGTCATATCTTAACTGATTTCGTGCACACCATTACTGGCCTTCGGTCACTCAAACACCATTTCTGACCTTCGGTCATATCTTAACTGATTTCGCGCACACTATTACTGGCCTTTGGTCATACCATTACCTTCCTTCGGTCATACTTTAACTGACTTTCGCGCACACCATTACTGGCCTTCGGTCACTCAAACACCATTTCTGACCTTCGGTCATACCATTACTGGCCTTCGGTCACACCATTACTGGCCTTCGGTCACACCATTTCTGACCTTCGGTCACACCATTACAGGCCTTCGGTCACACCTTTACTGGCTTCGGTCACACCATTACAGGCCTTCGGCTACACCATTACAGGCCTTCGGTCACACCTTTACTGGCCTTCGGTCACACCATTACTGACATTCAGTCATACCTTAACTGACTTTCGCGCACACCATTACTTGCCTTCGGTCACACCATTAAAGGCCTTCGGCTACACCATAACTGACCTTCGGCTAGACCATAACTGACCTTTGGCCACACCATAACTGACCTTCGGCCACACCATAACTGACCTTCGGCCACACCATTACTGACAATTCGGTTACACCATAACTGACATTCGGCCGTACCATTACTGACCTTCGGCCGTACCATTACTGATCTTCAGATATACAATTACTGACCTTCGGTCGCACCATTACAGGCCTTCGGTCGCACCATTACTGACCTTCGGCAATACAATTACTGACCTTCGGTCACACCATTACTGACATTCAGTCATACCTTAACTGACTTTCGCGCACACCATTACTTGCCTTCGGTCACACCATTAACGGCCTTCTGTCACACCTTTACTGGCCTTCGGATATACCTTAACTGACCTTCGGTCATACCTTAACTGACCTTCGGCTACACCATAACTGACGTTCGGCCACACCATAACTGACCTTCGGCCACACCATAACTGACCTTCGCTACACCATAACTGACCTTCGGGTGCACCATTACTGACCTTCGGCCGTACCATTACTGATCTTCGGCAATACAATTGCTGACCTTCGGCCATACCAGTACAAGCCTTCGGTCGCACCATTACTGACCTTCGGCAATACATTTACTGACCTTCGGCCATACCATAACTGACCTTCGGCCGTACCATTACTGACCTTCGGCCGTACCATTACTGATCTTCGGATATACAATTACTGACCTTCGGTCGCACCATTACAGGCCTTCGGTCGCACCATTACTGACCTTCGGCAATACTATTACTGACCTTCGGTCATACCATAACTGACCTTCGGGTTACACCATAACTGACCTTCGGCCGTACCATGACTGACCTTCGGCCGTACCATTACTGATCTTCGGATATACAATTAATGACCTTCGGTCGCACCATTACAAGCCTTCGGTCGCACCATTACTGAACTTCGGCAATACAATTACTGGCCTTCGGTCACACCATTACTGACATTCAGTCATACCTTAACTGACTTTCGCGCACACCATTACTTGCCTTCGGTCACACCATTAATGGCCTTCGGTCACACCTTTACTGGCCTTCGGATATACCTTAACTGACCTTCGGTCATACCTTAACTGACCTTCGGCTACACCATAACTGACCTTCGGCCACACCATAACTGACCTTCGGCCACACCATAACTGACCTTCGCTACACCATAACTGACCTTCGGCTGCACCATAACTGACCTTCGGCCATACCATAATTGACCTTCGGTTGCACCATAACTGACCTTCGGCCGTACCATGACTGACCTTCGGCCGTACCATTACTGATCTTCGGCAATACAATTACTGACCTTCGGCCATACCAGTACAGGCCTTCGGTCGCACCATTACTGACCTTCGGCAATACAATTACTGACCTTCGGCCATACCATTACTGACCTTCGGCCACACCATGACTGACCTTGACCACTTCAATTTGATGTTTCGTTCTACGGATTTACTTCACCAATCAGTGCGAAAATAAAAAATAAGTTTTAGGCGACTGCTCACAGTATTCTTTTAATTACACGGAGAAAGGTGGATAATATTGTAATTGTTCAGGATTATCATTTTAAATATTCATTATAATGGAAATAAATGTTTTCTCCTTTATCCACTTATTTATAACAAGTATTTTACCTCAACTCTAAACTCATGTTTGACTTTTACCCTCTGTCTCCAGGTTACGCCTCCAACTTCTTGGGCTGTGGACTTCGAGCGTTAAACGTCTGGGGTACCAGATGATCGCATTCATGCAGCTCGTGTTTAAGGACTGGAATGAGGAGGAGGTATGGTTTCTATGGTTTCTCAGATGACTTTAAAGCTGGAACAAAACTATTGGTGTGGAGTTTGGTTGCAATTTCACTGAACTTGTAGGTAATGTCCAGACACAGTCACGATTAAGCCTTCAATCATTATGCCAACTTCTAACCTATAAAAACTGTGAAAGATATCAATACATTTCATGCCTTTCTTTTAAAATACTTGTATTAGCTAGAAGTATAAATGTCAACCTATCAGGGAGTATCGTTCCTACGAGGCACATTTCATATAGAACATGTAATTGTCTTAAATTATTTCCGAAAAGCACATTTGCTCCACATTATAGATAAAAGCGATCCAGAGGATGCCGGAAGCGGACCGGAGGCAGCTGTCAGAGACACTGTCTGTCGTGGACGAGGAGCTTGGCCGCACATGGCGCGGCTACCCGGGGTTCGAGGACCTGCAGGAGCGGATGTCGCGGCTTCAAACCATTCTGGAGGAGGCGAATTCCAACCCACCCCCGCCCTCAACCGGAAGTAATGGGGAGGTAGTCGTGCAAGCCAAGATGTTGGATGATCTGTTAAGCCAGTACAAGGTAAAGATGGCTATTAAGGAACGTAGAAAGCTGATGTGCTTTAGTTTGAGATATTTATTAAGATCATTATAAGACGGTTTAAAAGAAATGCTATGACTGGTGTCTATTATCTGTTTTCCGGCGCTCCTTTGTACATTCATTCAAATGATAATGTTCTGTATTGTATTGACTGAATATCCCATAAAATCTGTACCACTAGTATCTTTTCTGGGAATTAATGAACTCGATGTAATCTCGCCCACCCCATTTAAGCAGATTCAATTATTGAGCCTCGCTGGAAATCCTTTGCATGTCCGAACTATTAAAATACGTGTTCCCTACGTTTTGGATAAATGCGGTTGGAGAAAAAGCATTTATCAGTAACCCTCATTTCCGCAAAACAAACATCGTACACTTGGGTTGGGATGAACCTTGCACTCTCGCCCATATGAGATACGTATAATCATGTTGCTTTGCAGGAGTTCTGGACGTACTGGGACACATACAGGTCTGTGACGGAGATGCTCCGGCAGCCCCGCTACATCCTCGTATGTGACCGCTGGGACCAGCTGAGATATACCACCACCGCGCACTACATCAGGTATACCCATGATGCAACAGTCTGCAGATTGACATATGTCAGTAGGGATCAGTTAATTTTAGCGTTGAAATAAGAATTAGGGTTCAACGATCAGGGCATGGCTATGGCCCCAGCAAGTAATACGTTATCCACAAAGGACTCTGTTTTTGAACGGCGTCTTTGCTCAGCAGTTTAAACACAAATGACACCATTATTCAGAGTAACATTTAGAATATGACGCCGCATGCCAAATCGTTTTAGCATGGCAATTATGAAGCTTAAGTAAAACATAGTAATGCTCATTAGTCATTATATTTATTAGTTCGTCTGATTTTCGAAGACAAATGGTTGACGCATTGTCATTGCCTTGTAGAGGTATTGTCAAAGTATTTTTGGCGTTGTCGCCGGTGGGGTCGTCGGCATGCATGGCCATTTCTCAAAAACTGTTAAAAGAAATTTAAATGGAACTCTGTAGACGTCTTGCCAGAGACATGACGCTCAGATAGAACAATACCCATGACTCTGACTTGGTGTCCAGTTATGGCCCATTTTACTACTGTAACATACCAACAGACGAGCGCTGGCGTTCGCTCCACGGCGCGATTGTTTGAGCTTGTGTCGTTCTTTAAGGAACAAATACGCGGAATGCATCTTTAGCGAAGAGTCATTGTAGAACTTCTGGATTTGATTGTATACCCCTAAACATTCCGTATGTCGGACATAATATATATCTCTGTATATCTATATGTGTTTTCGGTGTATTGTAGTGCAGAAAACAGGAAGTACGACATTTTAGCCTTGCATGTCTTTAAGATTCAGAGTCAAACGCTCCCCTTTTCAGTTAATAAGGTTTGATATGCACGCTAAAGTGAATATTACATTGTTGGTGTAATTAAATGCAAACCTATTGTTTCGAACACACAGAATGTTTAGGTTTACTTTTAGACTCGATAGAAGTTGAGGCACTCGTCTATTTTTTATAACATTTTTACTGTACCGGCTCGCTTCGTTTTAATACTTTTTGCATTTGTCGACTCCAAACTAAAATTCATACGGGAAGTATACTGGGGTTGTGACTGAAATCAATAACAATAGGGACTTGGTAACCCTCAGTTGGTGACTGCTTTCTTTGGAGTATCAAGGTTGGAATGATCGTTCCCCATTAAGGGGAACACCCATTGTTCATGATCATGTAGTCAGACCCACAACCGTCTTCCAACGGTGCTTTTCCGCAGGTTCTGGGACACAAACCTCGAGTTACCAAATGGGGACGGGAAGACTTACAAGGCGGAGGCGGCCCTCATCCTACAGGAGACGCCACGTGGCGGACGGCTCCAACCGGAAGTGGCGGTGGAGGAGACGATGACGTCAGAAGCGGCGGACAGAACAGACAGCACCGTCAGTGACGCAATGGCCAAACTGACCATCGGAGACGTTAGACTTTGTTTTCGTATTTTTTTTTAATAATAACTGTTAATATGCATGCTATATTTAAAGTATATACATGGCTGTATCTTTTCCATTAATCACAGAAGGTGAATTTTACAGTGACGGGGAATAATAGCAAATGTAATATTTCTGACCCGCAAAAGTATCGAAATAAACTTTTTGTTTATATGTTCTGTAAGTCGACACTTCGTTAAAACAATGTGCGTATGTTATTTCGCTACACGTATATTCAGGAGGACGAGGATCAGTGGACGAGCAGCACGGAAGTGACGGAAGTGAGGCGGCGGCAGCAGCTCACCACGGACGAAGTGGTTCAGTCCACAGAGGAAGTGCGTCATACATACATCATCAAGAGTGTGTACGATCCCCGGACCCAAGAGAACATCTCCCTCACGGAGGCGGTCGTTGCGGGCATCATTGACCAGGTTGCAGGTAACACATAATCTACTACCACATACTCCTCTCTGGTCGTGTACGCAATCTTATACGCAGTGATCTCCCCTAACAAGTACGGGAGAAGCGAAATCGTGTCTGCAGTGCTCCATTCGGCTTTTCTAGTTCTTACTAGGTAGCTTCTTTGATATCTGGTGTTCGTAGTATATATTCTAGGACGCCATTAAAACGGTACGGGATGAGACTTCCTCCTTATATAGGACATATAGGAAATATTATGATATTCCAGTCGACACTAAGGAGAATATCATCTTCCCGGGTATTCTTTGTGACATTTTACTACAAAACAAAACTCACGACAACGTAAAATACAAATGCAAGTATAATACATGTTCACTTGGTAGTAAAATCGGTGAAACGCCATGTTTGTGTTGTTTCAGGTCGCTACGTGGACATCGTGACAGGGACGAGCGTGTCCTACCAGGAGGCGATGGCTAACGGTGACATCACGGTGGAGTTCAAGTCTCAGCGGAAGGTCCGAGAGGAGCGTTCGTCGTACGGCATCATCACGGTACGAACCTCCCGGGAAAGCCGCCCGTACACAGTCACCGCCGTCACCGACCCAGCCACAGACAAACAGCTCTCACCGGACGCCGCGTATGAGAAAGGTGCGTACTGTAAACATCTTGAGTGAAGTTAGCTTCAAATTAGAGGGAAGAACGTGCGGAAGATTAAGTATCATCACTGGATCTGTAGTACGAAGTACCAAGAAATTATGACGGAATCTTTCGAGAAATCATGAGTCATTTAACTTTAAAATAACTCTTATTGTTTAAGAAGTATGCATGGCAAAATTTGTCGACGCTGATTAAAGTATTTACGAGTAGGGATCTCAAAATGTCATTATAATACACCTTTGCATAGTTTTCATTTATTTTATTATATGGGAAACAGTAAAAATACTTTAAACTGTGGATACATTTTGCATACAGCATTATGGTTTTGAAAGGGTCAGAAATAATGTCCAGTCGCCGTTTTGTCCGTCCTTTCATCCGTCCAGTACACTTTTGCCTGGAGCAAAACTCAAAGCAATACTGCATGTGTTTTCTCTAAAAATTGCAACATAGACAGAGGGCAATATGCACAAATGCTGTGCTGAAGAACCACACACTTCAGTCATTGCTGAATTATCTCACCCTTCCACTTTTACAGTATGCATTAATAAGCTTATAACAATACTAAAGGGTTTAAATGAAACTTGGTATATAGATATATATTAGAGGAATTGCAGGGCGCAAGAGCTTAAACCTACTACTTTTCATGTAACTCAATTTATCATATTTTTTTTTAATTTGTGTCCGGAACGGTGTATATTAATGATGCAATCCTTGGCCGACCTTTCAGGGTCGCATCGTTCTACAAAATTCCGTCAAGTTGAAATATTTGGCCAAAAGTCATTCAAATAGAAGCAAATCCAAAATATTTCACACGTGTAGAAGCAGAAAATAGTTTCTGTCACGTAACTTACTTGCTTGTTTACATCTGTTGTGTCCCGTGGTGACCAATGTGAGGATCCCTTTGAAGTCACGTGATTCCTCGCCCTGTAATTCTTGTAACGACGGTTGTCACAAAGAATTGCTTAAAACACGACGGGAGCGTTACAATGCTCCTTTAATGGGTATAAAACATATGGATTATTGGTATACGCTTAATGGAGTGATAAATCGGTTCATCATAAAATATTTGCACTATTTTAACTGGAACATTCTTCGTCGTTCACGGTTCTTTTCTGTTTCAACAGATTTTCCGAAGACATCCTTAGGTTATTAGATTGGGCTGTAAGTTGCAATGCAAAGAAGGATGTAAAAAAAACTTAGCGCAAATGTTCTCCATGACAAGATGGTGTGTCATGTAAAACACCAAGGTTTGTACATCAAAGGTCAGGGTCACATTTTAAGGTCATTGGCCAAAATGTCTTGTTCTTTGCGTTAGGGCTTTAGCTTTGCCATGATTAGTAGGATGGTAAAATGATTTGATGATTGAACGATTTTAAAACAGCAAAGCACAAACGACTGGACAATATGGACTAAATTCCTTGAATTTTGGCTTAAATAACTTGGTACAAATGTTTGCCATGACTAGATTCATGTCTGGGATTCAAATGTTAGGGTCACACATAAGGTTTTGACTGTTAGGGTCACACATAAGGTTTTGACTTAAATGTCTTTGTATTTTTCTTGCCAATACAGTGACTTTGTCATGCAATTAGGTAATTCAAATTCTGGGTTAGCAATGGTCACGTGCTGAGCAGCATACCAGTGAACTCTGAGTAAGCAATTGTCACGTGCCGAGCAGCATACCAGTGTACTCTGAGTAAGCAATTGTCACGTGCCGAGCAGCATACCAGTGTACTCTGAGTAAGCAATTGTCACGTGCCAAGCAGCATACCAGTGTACTCTGAGTAAGCAATTGTCACGTGCCGAGCTGCATACCAGTGAACTCTGGGTTAGCAATTGTCACGTGCTGAGCAGCATACCAGTGTACTCTGAGTAAGCAATTGTCACATGCCGAGCAGCATACCAGTGTACTCTGAGTAAGCAATTGTCACATGCCGAGCAGCATACCAGTGTACTCTGAGTAAGCAATTGTCAGGTGCCGAGCAGCATACCAGTGAACTCTGAGTAAGCAATTGTCACGTGCCAAGCAGCATACCAGTGTACTCTGAGTAAGCAATTGTCACGTGCCGAGCAGCATATCAGTGTACTCTGAGTAAGCAATGGTCACGTGCCGAGCAGCATACCAGTGAACTCTGGGTAAGCAATGGTCACATGCCGAGCAGCATACCAGTGTACTCTGGGTTAGCAATGGTCACGTGCTGAGCAGCATACCAGTGAACTCTGAGTAAGCAATTGTCACGTGCCGAGCAGCATACCAGTGTACTCTGAGTTAGCAATTGTCACGTGCCGAGCAGCATACCAATGTATTGTTACAGTAGAAATATTGTAAGCGATACTTGAACATAAAGTTTAAGTCAAGTGTGTCACAACTTAAACCAACATTTTTGAATCCTCTTGAGGTTTGAACAACAAAACCATGACACGATCCATGGTGTCAAGACATCTTGCCCGAGTTGTAGGGAAATTAATATTATTTTAAACATTATCAATTAGAGATATAAATCATTTATAACGATAGAATATTTGAATAATGCATTGTCTCTGATTGTCTGTCACTTATCGTTTGAACGTTTTATCATAATGACTCGTATTTCGCGTGTTTTACTCCGCCGATAACGCGTTATCATTTACTCTGACATTAACATATTTATAAGCCGCGCGTTAATGTGTTAAAGTAGGGTTTCAAATGACCATACAGATTGCAATCGGCAAAGTCGTGCTAGTGGTCCGCCACAAGGTGAATGGCATAAAAACACAGCCAATCTCTATTTTTTTTCCAATTATTTTGGCATTGACTTTGTCATATAACTGATTTAATTATATGTGAAAACTGTCTGCGTTTATTTTCCATACCCTAATCATACCAAATATAATATCCTTCCAGGAATCCTGAGCAAGACGGAGCCTATATATATTGGAGCGGGCGGGGAGAGGATGCCCCTCCTGGATGCCATATATGTGGGTCATGTGCAGGCTAATTTCCTGGGCACACCGGATGAATCAGAGGAGGAGACCATCACGTACGCCGTCAATGGCGTCATCGACCAGCGTAAACGTGACAAGCTGTCATTCCATGACGCGATCAGCCAGGGTCTGCTTGACGCAGAGGAGGGTGTTTACGTGAACAACGTAACGTGGGAACGCGTGCCAATAACTGACGCTATCATGAAGGGATTAATAAAAGCGAAGATTATTACAGACACCTCCAGTCTCGATATCGACCCAACGAATAAGATTGTTGTTCAGAGGTTAGGGTCGGTGAAAGAGAAAATCTTGAAGGCTGTAAAAACTGCCCGGGCGTTTAAAATGAATGTGCCTGAGTTAGGCAAGTAGCTTGTTGCTGTACTGTTATATAAGAATACGTTGAGTTGCATTTAAACAGAGCATTTAAAGTCAAATTTATTATAATATATATTTCGGTGGTATGCGAACAACTGCGAGTTTCTTTTCTTCAGCCTCGATGTATTAACATACACATGGACTTGTGAATTCAAAATACATGCAATGAAATACAGCATTGACTTTAGTTTAGCCAAGTTCTGTATTGGTCATCTGGTTTGGATATTCTCATATAGTTGCCATGACACCCACAAAGAAAAAATGTATAAGCTTCTTAATTTTTGTTCCGCATGCTAACGCTTTCATGGTGGTCTACTAGATGTGTTCTAATTTAATTCCTACGCCGGGTCACACCTGGTTTTCTCGTGTCATAAATATATATTATATACATGTATATATATATATATATATATATATATATATATATATATATATATATATATATATATATATATATATATATATATATATATATATATATATATACATGTATATAATATTCTCCATACCAAAACGCAACAGGAATATCTTTGTTTAATGTAGCCGTGTAGTGGCAATCTACAAGCGTTATTAAATTTCTGACTTTTGGTTCAATAAGGATATTTTCTCATTTCAACTGCAATTGTTTTTTTCTTTGTGCTTTCGACACTTGCTACCCTTGACTGACACAGCCAAGAACATTGACTTACAGTCGGTGCTATGTGGGGCAATCATGTCCCTGTTGTCTATATGAATAGTTTTCTTGTATATTTGTTTGTTTAAACAGTTTCGTTACGTTTCCGCTTGTTATAATGCCTATTGATGTTGTAGTCAGTTATATAGTCGCTTTAGAATAGTTATGTCTTTTATTGATTTCAACCATTTTAAAACATTGTTACCCTACCCATCCCCATATGTACTTAGCAATATATTGTGGTAAAAAAGTGGATACTTTGTTTACACGGCGCATGTGTATTATCCTGTAAGGTGTATTTGCTTTCACGAGATTTCAAATACACTGCATAAAGAAAAAAGTGTTCCGTTCGATATTAAAACCAATCTCCGCATTTTGAAATGAGTTTTAATATAATTAAAGTATGTCGCACCATTGCATGATCGGTCGTTAAATGTTCTTGATAAAACTTATCACTTACATTGAAATATATTATCGTTCATTTTTTTTTGAAAGTGTGACACTGATTTCATTTCCAAGTGCTGCCATAGAGCGCCACCGGGGTACGACACGTGATCTAGGATTAATATGCTCTATACCAGGTCTTGGAAGCCACCGGGGTACGACACGTGATCTAGGATTAATATGCTCTATACCAGGTCTTGGAAGGCACCGGGGTACGACACGTGATCTAGGATTAATATGCTCTATACCAGGTCTTGGAAGTCACCGGGGTACGACACGTGATCTAGGATTAATATGCTCTATACCAGGTCTTGGAAGTCACCGGGGTACGACACGTGATCTAGGATTAATATGCTCTATACCAGGTCTTGGAAGTCACCGGGGTACGACACGTGATCTAGGATTAATATGCTCTATACCAGGTCTTGGAAGTCACCGGGGTACGACACGTGATCTAGGATTAATATGCTCTATACCAGGTCTTGGAAGTCACCGGGGTACGACACGTGATCTAGGATTAATATGCTCTATAACAGGTCTTGGAAGCCACCGGGGTACGACACGTGATCTAGGATTAATATGCTCTATAACAGGTCTTGGAAGTCACCGGGGTACGACACGTGATCTAGGATTAATATGCTCTATAACAGGTCTTGGAAGTCACCGGGGTACGACACGTGATCTAGGATTAATATGCTCTATAACAGGTCTTGGAAGCCACCGGGGTACGACACGTGATCTAGGATTAATATGCTCTATAACAGGTCTTGGAAGTCCTTCCGAGTCCCGGCTTATACGAGGGGTTAAATTAATAGATATTACAAGTTGTATGGTATAGATCCGTACAATATAGTAAGGCATGTGATAATCCTTTAAGGGATGTCAGTCTGTTTTTCAAATTGCTGTTGAGTACATAAATAGAAGCTTGGACTGCAGAAATCGTCAAGAAAGGTGACTGTAAAAGAGAAAAAGTCTTACTCCGCAACCAAGGAGAATTTTAAAGTGCTTGTTTGCGTGACTAACTCTGATAACAGTTTCATTACTGGCGGTTACGTCTTTGAAGCACGTGGATCTATGAAACATTAATAGGATGTCGCCAAGAGGACGTGATAGTTTCTAAATCAATGCACATATCCTTACGTGGATCTTACAGAGAATCAGATAGGACAAGAAAAAAGTTGATGCATAGCATCAAGTCGGCGCAATTAAATTAGAAGAAAAACGTGCATGCAGATAACCAAAAATGGTTATTATTTCAATGAACATATTTTGTTTTATGTTGGGTGTACATATGCTCGAAAGACATTATGGTTATTTTTTCCCAAGCTAATCCTCCGGTTAAAACTGAATAATAACAAAAATATACATACGTTTCTTCGGATTAAATAGAGTCAATGGTCTAATACATAGATTAAAATAGCATGAAATTCACCTTTTATTTGTACCGGCATGTTCTGTGAATTCCTTGCTTTATATTTTGTACAAGTTTATGTAACACATTTCACTCATATGAGTATATAGAA
Organism: Mya arenaria; assembly: GCF_026914265.1. NCBI lineage: Eukaryota > Metazoa > Mollusca > Bivalvia > Myida > Myidae > Mya > Mya arenaria. Next base: position 31,070,559 of record NC_069136.1, read on the forward strand.
TGGGGATAGAAATATTATAATATCAAAGGGGAATTATATGGAGTTCATTCTTTCGAATGGCATTTTCAAAACAAACAAATAAGCTCAAGGTAAATTTTTCAAAACTCGGCATTTTTGCTATCACCAAGGGAGATTACTGCGTAGGAGGTTTACAGACATAAAGGATATTTTAATAGTACCGTGTAACCTTCATGTATATCAATCGGAACACCTCGGCCTGTATCTATGTCGGAGATGGCCGAGTTGTTATGATTGAGTTGGTATTTAAAATTAAAACGATAAGCAGGGCTATTATAATTTAAGGTTTCATGATCAATTAAAGTGTAAAGTTTTATAAAACAAACTAAACTTCATATTTTATCATGCAACGTGGAAACTATTGAAAGCATTGTTCTGCAATTTATGAACTAGTCCCTAAGTTGGAATATTTCTAAGTAATAATACAGTCATACCAGGTACAACATGAATAAAGCAAAAGGTGACGAAATGAAAAAAAATAACAAAAAAAACCCCAACCTCGTTCGATTTCTCATTGAAAGGAAAATGAGAACTAAAAGTCCGTGAATATGTGAGACATGAAATGAACATTATAGCAAACTATACTGTGTTTCATGACCCTGTGTGGTCGTCTGGTTTCAATGGTGGATTTCTCTCAATGTGCTGGACTCAGTTTAGCGGAGGTTAGACAGATTAACTGACCAGATTTTCTTATATTTGACCTATGACTTATATTTACCCATATTACAAATATTCATAAGATATAAACACACGCACTCAGATTCGATGTATTATTTGGAAGAAACAGTTGCCGCTAGACGCTAGAATATTTCCTAGAAGTATCATGATAGTTGACCAAACATCATTGGTAGAACATGTGGCCGCTAGCTCAGACGATACAAATAACCTCGTGCTTGCCGCACTGACTTGTACTCAAGTAAACAAAAACCAACCTCTCACGTCAAATATATGTTCTGTTATAGTTGATCAGCTTTTGTCATTTGAATTTGAAACCAATTCAGCGACTGAGTTTCATCCAAGTCGGGTCATAACATCCTGCGCGCGCAGCCAGAAAACAGTGTTACTGCCATAGTGACTGATAGAGGCGGATGGCGATAATAAAGTGCTCGCGCAGCCAGCAGGTGCGTGGTTGTCATAGTGACTGATACAGACGGGTGGGCAGAAGGACGCTGTGAGCTCAATTCACAGCCGCGCGGCCCACCTTCAGCATCCCGATTTGAAAAGGTAAGTGATGTGTTCTTTCATTGGGAATTTCAATTAGCTTATCCTGATAGCTTGTTTTTTATTCAAATTGATTAAAAAAAAATGGCCTAAAGATATGAGGTTGGTTAAATGGTGTTAATTAGGTCGAATATTAAAATATTTTCGCGTAATTAAAATTAGTTATCCAAGTGCGTTGTGTGATATTTCTATTCAGCTTAATGTCCGTTCACATGCGAAGCTGTTTTAGAACTTGATTAGGGATCTTATTTAAATTAATCTTTTAAATGTGCATGTGTTGTTTTTTTCTCTTACGTAGAGGAATTTACACTTATGAGTTTGTTCATGTATTCTAAAAACTGACGGCATGTGGAATCAGTTCTAGGAAATAACATTTTGATAGATGAATCCGAATCGGATGTTTTTAGCGTTTATTTGAATATATTATTTGATTTAGATTGTTAACGGCATATGTTTTACAATAATCATAAACAAGATTATAAAAAAATAAGTGCTTCACCTAAGCACGCGCACGCACATGCACGCACGCACGCACGCACACGCACACACACACACACACACACACACACACACACACACATATATATATACATATACATATATATATATATATATATATATAATAAGCCAATGAGGAGGTCGATGAACTGTTATTTTGTAAGGCGAAATGTGTGTATACAGCACACTATTATAATACCAAACTCCGCGCAGTGTTACTTCCCTTGCAGTACAGTAATCACTGCCACCACAAGATTTTCATCCAAAATTGGATGAAAACTTTTAATGGCATTTTTTTTAATCATATATATTTATTCTTATATCCTTTCTTAAATAATTACTTTACGCCAGTTGATAGGCATAATATGTTTTATAAAAAAATAACAATTAAAAAAAACATTCGGAAATGTTCGGTCTTTTTTCAAATTGAAAGTAGGATTTACAAATTACAATATCAACATGGATGTGTTGTTAGCTATTCAGACATGTATCGAACGTTTTGCATTTTTTCCTTTTATGGAATAAAATCGTTTATTTTCTAAACAAATGAAACATGTTGCTGGAATTTCTTTTAAAGGTGTTCCGTCCATTTTGTAAATTGCAATCACGTGCCGTTTCTATCATCACGTGATATTTGTGAAGGCAGTGATTACTGTACTGCAAGGGAAGTAACACTGCGCGGAGTTTGTTATAATACACTATAATTATTAAGTTCATTTACCTTCGTCAACTGCGTTTCTGTTTGATAGAAGACTTCCTCGCGGGAAAAGTCCGCACAAACTCGACGCACCTGGAGCCTTTTTATAAGCTGTCGCGTTGTTGCTATCTCCTGACCCCCCCCCCCCACACACACACAAAGTAATTAAAATAAAATAAATAAATAAATATAAAAGGGAACAATTAAATAAGATAATATGAATTGTGTATGAGTGGGAATCCTTTGTCCTTTGTACACATGTTCATTATTACACGAATCTGCCATTTTAATAAAACTTTTTCTGCGTAATGCAGATCTATGCTTCATGAAACTATATGGTATTAATAAGAGTGTCAACCACTGTATGATTGACATTTATTTGACTGATTTAATTACATTACTTTCCAGGAAATATTCCAAGTCCGACATGTCTCGTGCTCCACTATTCTCACTGACGGTCGTGTGCCTCTTTGCACGTTCAGTGAACGCGGTGGCGCTTAATGCCGCGTGCTCAGCGACGTCAGACTGCACGGTGACGAACTCCGAGTGCTCCAAGATGATTTCCACGTGCTCAAAGGGAACGTGCACGTGCAAAAATGGCTACATGGAAGACAGTAGCACATGCAGTGAGTAAATTCCTGCTGGCCAAGTATAAGAATAGCTAAGATATTGGCGCCAGATTCGTGCCACCATAATATTCTCAATCGAAGGCTTTGTCTATATGTCTTACAAAATGACTTTTTCAAAAATTATCATTACTCAAAAACTTTCTAGTCGTCAATGTTTTCCCAACTTAAGTGTAGAAGATCATCTGAAATGAGCATTGAACCATCTTTGAGAGTGTCTACTTTTTCATCTTTAAAACATTAACTCCCATATCGGAACGGTAGCAAAAAGGCGGAGCTTAACCGTTCAAAAACTAACGTTAAATTACAACGCTATTCACTTTTACGAACGCTCTTCAGTGAAATTTGCCCTCGTAAACATTGTACAACCCATAGTCATAATCCATCCCATGTTACAGAACTGATGGTAGACAACGGTGGAACATGCGACGCTAACAAGTATTGTACAGGCGGTACCACGTGTCAGACCACCACATGCGCCTGTCCGACCGGGACCATCTATCACTCGGGAGTCAAAATGTGCATTACCGACGGAAAGAAACTCATCAGCGAGGTGTGCACGGCTGACTCTGACTGCTATGAGGGAACCACGGGTAAGGCGTCCACATTCTCATTATATTACGAGAGTATCATGTGTTTCAATTTCACACTGCGGTATGATCACCAACTTGAATGAACAGGAGTTTTTTTAGATTCCCTGTGACGTTCTGCAGGCGTCCAGTCTGTTATCCGATCATTAACTTAAGAAGTGTGAAATCATTATCGAAATTGGTCAGAATGTGTATAATCAAAATATCTCGGAAACCATATCGGTTGATTCGATCGAGAGTTATCGCCCCTTAAGTATATAACATTACTTAAAATATGTCCCATCAATAACTTTAGAAGCTTTTATCCGGTCATCACCAATTTTGGTCATTATGTGTATTGGCTTAATATCTTGAAAAAGATCCATAACCAGCCATATCGCGAGTTATTCGAGAGTCATCGTCCTTTATTTAAACAAATTTCCTAAAGTTGATCTTGTTCGACCAATTACTTTAGTAACCTTTGTCCGATCATCAACAAACTTAGACAATATTTTTGTTCACCGAACAACTCGGTCAGGTACGATATTAAAAAGAGAATATACCATTTATACATTTAAAACTAGCTACAAGTAACATGTATTCTTTATTTCAGAGTCCGAGTGTGTGGCGAATACTGGAACCACCACCCCCAAGTACTGCCGCTGTAAATCAGGCTACGTGCTCGATAGCACATACTTTTGCACGAAACGTAAGAATCGTACATTTAAGGTGTCCCTTACACAGCTTAGTTTGTTCGCTCCAACATTTGCGTCAGACTTTAATGTTCGAAATTATAATTTGAACAATCGGGATGCAGTAATTTTCAAATTTTCAAATTCGCCGTACAATTATTTTGGTAATTCAGCTGATAGTTGTTATTGATTTAAACTAGGTAAAGCGGTTGTTGTTTTTTGTCAGTAGGCAAACTATAATTCGAACACTAAGCCTAGATGAATGTTTGCTATAAATATAAATTTATTAATCTTGTCTCCAAGGTTGTAACCTGACGCTAGACATACTGTTTATCTGACGATGAACATTTACGTAATTTCCAGCTAACCTAGACACTGCCTGTACGAGCGCGGTAGGCTGCGTTTCCATGACGTCGACGTCAATGTGGACATCATCGGGCCAAGTGTCTGAGACGTGCCAGAACAACATGTGCGCCTGCCCCAGCGGATCAGACAAATTCACATACACATACAGCTCCGCTGATTTCAAGATCTGCCAGAGTAGGAAATAAAGTTTGATTCCTATGTAAAAACTCTGAATTGGACTTGTAATTAAATATAAATTGTAAAGTAAACATAATATATCAAGCGCAGAGAATTACGTTTTACCCAATTTTCCGAATAATGTGGAATTTTGTTTTATCATTGTTACAGTGTTTGGCACATTTGTAGTGAAAAATGATGTTGTCAAACCTGTTTCACCAATGTTAATGATTTCATATTATAATAGTTCTGTATCAACCTCAACACGACGAGGTCCATACAGGTCTTGGTGACATTTTCGCTCCCATCTTCCTATCCCAATATTTCATGCTCCAGCCACGGCCACAGGTAGTAGCAACGACAAAGCGGACGGCGCGACCTGCACGGCGTCTAACACGTGCAAGTCGAAAGTGTGTTACCAGTGCCCCGGCGATTCCACGAGCAAGTGTGTCACAATCAGTGAGTTTACCTTTAACATACCTATGTCAAAAGAACATGCGTTGATTTCGATCGAAATAATTGCAAATCATACAATACCATATTAACACAGGATTTATTATCAGTCAGGAATGATGGAAATACATTGTAAATCATCACTGAGGGATTATATATAACACACGCAATTTGACGATTTTATTAAAAATGCCCAACAAATAAATACTGTAGATTACAGAATACATTGATAACAAAATACATAGAAAACAAAACACATAGATAACGGAATACATCGAAAACAGAATACATAGCTAACATAATACAAAGAAAACAGAACACATATATAACAAAACACATAGATAACAGAATACAAAGAAAACAGAATACATAGAAAACAGAATACATAGAAAACAAAAATCATAGATAACCGAATACGTAGAAAACAGAATACAAAGATAACGAAATACATCGATAACAGAATACAATGATAACAAAATACATAGAAAACAAAATACATCGAAAACAAAGTACATAGATAACAGAATACATAGAAAACAGAATACATAGATAACAGAATACATCGATAACGGAATATATCGATACCAGAATACATCAAAAACAGAATACATAGAAAGCAGAATTCATAGAAAACAGAATACATAGATAACAGAATACATAGATAACAGAATACATTGAAAACAGAATACATAGAAAACAAAGTACATAGATAACAGAATACATAGAAAACAGAAAACATATATAACAGAATAATAAATAACATAATACATAGATAACAGAATATATAGAAAACATCATTACATCGCTAACAGAATACATAGATAACAGAATATACAGAAAACAGAATACATCAATAACAGAATATATCGAAAACAGAAGACATAGGTAACAGAATACAGAGATAACATAATACATATAAAACAGAATACATCGATAACAGAATACATAGAAAACAGAATACATCGAAAATAGAATACATAGATAACAGAATATATAGATAACATAATACCGAGATAACAGAATACATAGATAACATAATACATAGATAACATAATACATAATTATAAAACAGAATACATAGAAAACAGAATACATAGAAAACAGAATACATCGATAACAGAATACATCGATAACAGAATACATAGAAAACAGAATGCATAGAAAACAGAATGCATATACAACAGAATACATAGATTATATAATACATAGATACAGAATACATAGATAACAGAAAACATCGATAACAGAACACATAGACAACGGAATACATAAACAACAGAATACATAGATAACAGAATACATAGATTACAAAAAAACATAGAAAACAGAATACTTTTTTATCCTATCACGCAGGGTAAATCGATGTTTCTACAGTCGGATCTTCGAAATGATATGACACCAATTCCCTGGTATTTATAGTAAACAATGTCATAACCAACAACATACATATTATAATTCATTAATGATTGAAGCTTCTCGCAATATTTACATGTCAAATACCTTTCTTTCAGCCGCTGGTAATGGCGCCGATGGTATTTCCGGTTTGGTTGTATCGCTACTGGTTCCCTGTCTTCTTCTTCTGAAGTAATGTGATCAGCTGGTAACCAGCAGAAGTAGCCTCCATTCATCCGTACCATTAAACCCATCACCTGTGTTTGGAGAACTTTCGACTTTCCTTGGAAATAAGCAACACAGGTGCACAAAATGAACAGTTACAAGTTCTACTGGACTTAAATAAAATAAAAATGTGTAACATGTTTAAAGCAACAAATGGCACCGAAACTGTCGCCGACCGTTAACACTTTATGTTGATATTTTATAGGTATTTATTCTTGTAGTCACATATAGTAACAATTATGTTTGTGCACGCCGCATAAAGGAAAAATCCAGCTTTTCTAGAAAACAATAATGCATGAAATTTCGACACTAAAGGAAAAAAAGTACTTAAACTATATTATAACGAGTTTTCTTTCCATCTTATTTATGTATTGTATATCACTGTGTATTTTATATTCCGTTTAGTGCTTAAACACAAAATGAAGTCAATATTTGACCGATACAGTGTGTTCCAAGTACACTTCACTTTTATAACTTATGAAAAAATAAACCATAAACGATTTATTTGTTGTAAGTTAATGGAGCCGTTATCAGGCAATGCGTTTGGATAATTTTGGGCTTCATCAACCTTTTTGGTGCTTTATGGAGCCTTTATCAGGCAATGCGTTTGAATAATCTTGGGCGCCATCAACCTTGTGGTGCTTTATGGAGTCGTTATAAGGCAATGCCTTTGGGTAATCTTGGGCGCCATCAACCTGTTGGTGCTTTATGGAGCCTTTATCAGGCAATGCTTTAGGGTAATCTTGGGCGCCATCAACCTGTTGGTGCTTTATGGAGCCTTTATCAGGCAATGCTTTAGGGTAATCTTGGGCGCCATCAACCTGTTGGTGCTTTATGGAGCCTTTATCAGGCAATGCTTTAGGGTAATCTTTGGCGCCATCAACCTGTTGTTGCTTTATGGAGCCTTTACCAGACACTGTTTTAGGGCAATCTTGGGCGTCATCAACCTTTTTGGTGCTTTATGGAGCCGTTATCAGGCATGCTATCGGTACATCTTGGGCGTCCAAAAACTGTTGTTGCTTATGGAACGTTTATCAGGCATGGTATAGAGTAATCTTGGGCGTCAATAAACTGTTGTTGTTTTATGGAACGTTTATCAGGCATGTGATAGGGTAATTTTGGGCGTCATTAAACTGTTATTGTCTTATGGAACGTTTATAAGGCATGCTATAGTGAAATCTTGGGCGTCATTAAACTGTTGTTGTCTTATGGAACGTTTATCAGGCATGCTATAGTGAAATCTTGGGCGTCATTAAACTGTTGTTCACTCGTTGAACGTTTATCAGGCATGCTATAGTGTAATCTTGGGCGTCATTAAACTGTTGTTAACTCATTGAACGTTTATCACTCATGCTATAGTGTAATCTTGGGCGTCATTAAACTGTTGTTAACTCTTTGCAAGTTTATCACTCATGCTATAGTGTAATCTTGGGCGTCATTAAACTGTTGTTAACTCATTGAACGTTTATCACTCATGCTATAGTGTAATCTTGGGCGTCATTAAACTGTTGTTAACTCATTGAACGTTTATCAGTCATGCTATAATGTAATCTTGGGCGTCATTAAACTGTTGTTAACTCATTGAACGTTTATCAGTCATGCTATAGTGTAATCTTGGGCGTCATTAAACTGTTGTTAACTCATTGCACGTTTATCAGTCATGCTATAGTGTAATCTTGGGCGTCATTAAACTATTGTTAACTCATTGAACGTTTATCAGTCATGCTATAGTGTAATCTTGGGCGTCATTAAACTGTTGTTAACTCATTGAACGTTTATCAGTCATGCTATAGTGTAATCTTGGGCGTCATTAAACTATTGTTAACTCATTGAACGTTTATCAGTCATGCTATAGTGTAATCTTGGGCGTCATTAAACTATTGTTAACTCATTGAACGTTTATCACTCATGCTATAGTGTAATCTTGGGTGTCATTAAACTGTTGTTAACTCATTGCACGTTTATCACTCATGCTATAGTGTAATCTTGGGCGTCATTAAACTGTTGTTAACTCATTGAACGTTTATCAGTCATGCTATAGTGTAATCTTGGGCGTCATTAAACTGTTGTTAACTCTTTGCACGTTTATCACTCATGCTATAGTGTAATCTTGGGCGTCATTAAACTGTTGTTAACTCATTGAACGTTTATCAGTCATGCTATAGTGTAATCTTGGGCGTCATTAAACTGTTGTTAACTCATTGAACGTTTATCAGTCATGCTATAGTGTAATCTTGGGCGTCATTAAACTGTTGTTAACTCATTGAACGTTTATCAGTCATGCTATAGTGTAATCTTGGGCGTCATTAAACTGTTGTTAACTCATTGAACGTTTATCACTCATGCTATAGTGTAATCTTGGGCGTCATTAAACTATTGTTAACTCATTGAACGTTTATCAGTCATGCTATAGTGTAATCTTGGGCGTCATTAAACTGTTGTTAACTCATTGAACGTTTATCAGTCATGCTATAGTGTAATCTTGGGCGTCATTAAACGGTTGTTAACTCATTGAACGTTTATCACTCATGCTATAGTGTAATCTTGGGCGTCATTAAACGGTTGTTAACTCATTGAACGTTTATCACTCATGCTATAGTGTAATCTTGGGCGTCATTAAACGGTTGTTAACTCATTGAACGTTTATCAGTCATGCTATAGTGTAATCTTTGGCGTTATTAAACTCTTGTTAACTCATTGAACGTTTATCAGTCATGCTATAGTGTAATCGTGGGCGTCATTAAACTAGTGTTGCTTTATGGAACGTTTATCAGTCATGCTATAGTGTAATCTTGGGCGTCATTAAACTATTGTTGCTTTATGGAACGTTTATCAGTCATGCTATAGTGTAATCTTGGGCGTCATTAAACTGTTGTTAACTCATTGAACGTTTATCAGTCATGCTATAGGGTAATCTTGGGCGTCATTAAACTGTTGTTAACTCATTGAACGTTTATCAGTCATGCTATAGTGTAATCTTGGGCGTCATTAAACTGTTGTTAACTCATTGAACGTTTATCAGTCATGCTATAGTGTAATCTTGGGGGTCATTAAACTGTTGTTAACGTATTGAACGTTTATCACTCATGCTATAGTGTAATCTTGGGCGTCATTAAACTGTTGTTAACGTATTGAACGTTTATCAGTCATGCTATAGGGTAATCTTGAGCGTCATTAAACTGTTGTTAACTCATTGAACGTTTATCAGGCATGCTATAGTGAAATCGTGGGCGTCATTAAACTGTTGTTAACTCATTGAACGTTTATCACTCATGCTATAGTGTAATCTTGGGCGTCATTAAACTGTTGTTAACTCATTGAACGTTTATCACTCATGCTATAGTGTAATCTTGTGCGTCATTAAACTGTTGTTAACTCATTGAACGTTTATCACTCATGCTATAGTGTAATCTTGGGCGTCATTAAACTGTTGTTAACTCATTGAACGTTTATCACTCATGCTATAGTGTAATCTTGGGCGTCATTAAACTGTTGTTAAGTCATTGAACGTTTATCAAGCATGCTATAGGGTAATCTTGGGCGACCACAACCTGGTGTTGCTTTATGGAACGTTTATCAGTCATGCTATAGGGAAATCTTGGGCGTCCACAACCTGGTGTTGCTTTATGGAACATTTATCAGTCATTCTATAGGGTAATCTTGTGCGTCATTAAACTGTTTTTGCTTTATGGAACGTTTATCAGTCATTCTATAGGGAAATCTTGGGCGTCATTAAACTGTTGTTGCTTTATGGAACGTTTATCAGGGATGCTATAGGGTAATCTTGGGCGTCCACAACCTGTTTTCGCTTTATGTAGCGTTAATCTGTAGTGTTATAGGGTAATCTCGCGCATCACCAAGATGTTGACACCAAAAAAGCAAGTTTAGCAGGCGTACTTAATGTTATATTAGGGTATTGGTTACCTTGCGCAGTAACAACCTATTGTATTCTAAAGTAGCCTTTCCGGGCTTGGTATTGGTTTTTTAGCGCTAGAACAACCTATTGATGTCTAAAGTAGCTTTATCGGGTTCATCAGATGCCTCTCATTATCCGACAAAATAAAATGTAAAACTGATCATTATACTGTGGCATAATCTTAATGAGATAAGTGACACCCATTATACTTAATAAAGTATTTATGACTTATCATATCACATCGAAGGAATTACTTTAAATAGAATCTGATAACAAGATTGACTCTTCCTGCCCACTGCCACTTGCCGCCAAGTGATGGTAACATATAGATACTAAGGAATTTTGGACCTTCGACTGCACGTGACTATGGCCATCCGAAATGAACTAAATCCCTCGTCGGTGTCACAAACAGAGACATTTTAAAGACACTATGAGGCATTCCCTTGCACACTTCATTGTTTGTATGGGCAGTGCTTTGGTTGCTGTTAACGGCATAGAAGTGGGAGAACCATGTCTGAACAGCGATTATTGTCAGGTGACGACGACCAACTCTTGGTGCTATAAGCAGTTCGTCAACTGTGTTCGAGGTGTGTGCCGATGTATGGAGGACTATTATCTGGACGGAAACGTCTGTAGTAAGTATACATTCCTATGCTTATCATGTCAATCATATAACATTGTCACTGCGCCACAACCCGAGTTAAACTTGATTAAATCAATCCCGATAGTCTTGTGTGACGAAATCATGTATCATGTCCCCAATGATAACGTTCAAAAACGCGTGGTTTAAGTGAATAACGTTATTTATTCGCATGCCAATAGCCGAACTGTTTAGCTCCGCCTACTTGTTTCCATTCCGATATGGTGGTGTAAAAACAATAGAAGTATGAAAAAGTAATTTCAGCAAGAACTTAATTATGGAGTAAGCAATATTAGAAGTTTGTTAAGACCACAATGCTCGGAGAAACCAGAGCAATCACACGTTGTTCGGTAACTCAACCGAACCCAAAAACAAACTCAAATATACGTGCTGTTATTTGTCATACGTTGATTATTATCTCCCCAGAACGAATGGTATACTCCGGGGAGCCTTGCAATGCTAACAAGTTCTGTATGGGCGGGGCGTCGTGCACGGCAGGGACGTGTCAATGTCAGCCTAGCTACACGTGGAACACGAAACTCGACATGTGCATCCCAACAGTCCAGAAGGCAATCGGGGATACTTGCCTCAGCAACTTCGACTGCTTTGAGGGAGCTCTAGGTAGGAATTGATACTTTGAAGGAGCTCTAAGTAGGAATTGATACTTTGAGGGAGCTCTAGGTAGGAATTGATGATTTGAGGAAGCACTAGTGATGATTTGAGGGAGCACCAGGTAGGAATGGAGGATTTTAGGAAGCACAAGTGATGATTTGAGGCAGCACCAGGTAGGAATGGAGGATTTGAAGAAGCACTAGTGATGATTTGAGGGAGCACCAGGTAGGAATTGATGATTTTAGGAAGCACTAGTGATGATTTGAGGAAGCACCAGGTAGGAATGGAGGATTTGAGGAAGCACTAGTGATGATTTGAGGGAGCACCAGCTAGGAATGGAGGATTTGAGGAAGCACTAGTGATGATTTGAGGGAGCACCAGGTAGGAATGGAGAATTTGAGGAAGCACTACTGATGATTTGCGGAAGCACCACGTAGGAATAGAGGATTTAAGGAAGCACTAGTGATGATTTGAGGGAGCACCAGGTAGGAATGGAGGATTTGAGCATTATGAAGGAATTGATCATTCTTCTTTCTCTTTTCATATTTTAAAATAAGGTGTTCGTGGTGGGAATAGATAAGTTGAGGAAGTAATTGGTGGGAATTGATAAGTTGAGGAAGTAATTGGTGGGAATTGATAAGTTGAGGAAGTAATTGGTGGGAATATATAAGTTGAGGAAGTAATTGGTGGAAATTGATAAGTGAGTTCCGTTATGTAATAGACTCATGAACACGTAACAATACAAATGCGTACGTAATCAAATATGCTTATTTCGATACGTTGTGTAGCATACACATCTTGATCAACGTTCACAAGAAAGATAACGCCTTTGAATATGTTTCATTAATATCTGACTCCTCTATTTTAAATGCGGAATGTGTAGGAATCAAGACACCGCGCTAGTGCCACTGTAGATATACGGTTTCATCTAGCGCATCTCTTTCAGAGGCAGAATGCGTGTAAGACATTGTCGCTGTAGATACGTCTACATCTGGTTCATCTCTGTTTCAGAGATGAAATGCGTGTAGGACATTGTCGCTGTAGATACGGCTACACCTAGTTCACCTGTTTCAGAGGCAGAATGCGTGTAAGACATGGTCGCTGTAGATACGGCTACATCTAGTTCACCTGTTTCAGAGGCAGAATGCGTGTAAGACACTGTCGCTGTAGATACGGCTAAACCTAGTTCACCTGTTTCAGAGGCAGAATGCGTGTAAGACACTGTCGCTGTAGATACGGCTACACCTAGTTCACCTGTTTCAGAGGCAGAATGCGTGTAAGACACTGTCGCTGTAGATACGGCTACACCTAGTTCACCTGTTTCAGAGGCAGAATGCGTGTAAGACATTGTCGCTGTAGATACGGCTACATCTAGTTCACCTGTTTCAGAGACAGAATGCGTGTAAGACATTGTCGCTGTAGATACGGCTACATCTAGTTCACCTGTTTCAGAGGCAGAATGCGTGTAAGACACTGTCGCTGTAGATACGGCTACATCTAGTTCACCTGTTTCAGAGGCAGAATGCGTGTAAGACATTGTCGCTGTAGATACGGCTACATCTAGTTCACCTGTTTCAGAGGCAGAATGCGTGTAAGACATTGTCGCTGTAGATACGGCTACATCTAGTTCACCTGTTTCAGAGACAGAATGCGTGTAAGACACTGTCGCTGTAGATACGGCTACATCTAGTTCACCTGTTTCAGAGGCAGAATGCGTGTAAGACATTGTCGCTGTAGATACGGCTACACCTAGTTCACCTGTTTCAGAGGCAGAATGCGTGTAAGACACTGTCGCTGTAGATACGGCTACATCTAGTTCACCTGTTTCAGAGGCAGAATGCGTGTAAGACACTGTCGCTGTAGATACGGCTACACCTAGTTCACCTGTTTCAGAGGCAGAATGCGTGTAAGACATTGTCGCTGTAGATACGGCTACACCTAGTTCACCTGTTTCAGAGGCAGAATGCGTGTAAGACATTGTCGCTGTAGATACGGCTACACCTAGTTCACCTGTTTCAGAGGCAGAATGCGTGTAAGACATTGTCGCTGTAGATACGGCTACATCTAGTTCACCTGTTTCAGAGGCAGAATGCGTGTAAGACATTGTCGCTGTAGATACGGCTACATCTAGTTCACCTGTTTCAGAAGCAGAATGCGTGTAAGACATTGTCGCTGTAGATACGGCTACATCTAGTTCACCTGTTTCAGAGGCAGAATGCGTGTAAGACATTGTCGCTGTAGATACGGCTACATCTAGTTCACCTGTTTCAGAGGCAGAATGCGTGTAAGACATTGTCGCTGTAGATACGGCTACACCTAGTTCACCTGTTTCAGAGGCAGAATGCGTGTAAGACATTGTCGCTGTAGATACGGCTACACCTAGTTCACCTGTTTCAGAGGCAGAATGCGTGTAAGACACTGTCGCTGTAGATACGGCTACACCTAGTTCACCTGTTTCAGAGGCAGAATGCGTGTAAGACATTGTCGCTGTAGATACGGCTACATCTAGTTCACCTATTTCAGAGGCAGAATGCGTGTAAGACACTGTCGCTGTAGATACGGCTACACCTAGTTCACCTGTTTCAGAGGCAGAATGCGTGTAAGACATTGTCGCTGTAGATACGGCTACACCTAGTTCACCTGTTTCAGAGGCAGAATGCGTGTAAGACATTGTCGCTGTAGATACGGCTACATCTAGTTCACCTGTTTCAGAGGCAGAATGCGTGTAAGACATTGTCGCTGTAGATACGGCTACACCTAGTTCACCTGTTTCAGAGACAGAATGCGTGTAAGACATTGTCGCTGTAGATACGGCTACACCTAGTTCACCTGTTTCAGAGGCAGAATGTGTTGCAGACATCGGTACAAAGACACCCCGCTATTGTCGCTGTAGATACGGTTTCATCACACACATGCACACGTGCAGGTCACGTAAGTGAAGGGCAGCAGTGTTGTATACAATTTGGCGAATTACCTAGGTATATGTGCATATTACAGAATTTTACTGGGATTACATCGTTTCTTTCATATTAAACATGTTAAAGGAAGAATCTTAAATGCGTTATTTGTATTAAAATATTGTCACATTAATATTTTAATTGTATAGAGAATAGTTGAAAATACGATTTGTTAGCTATTTATACATCTTTTCTAAATTCTAGTTCATGACGTAAGCTTTAACAGCCTCTAGACAACCGCAACCTTATACTGTCAATCATGGACGTCTGTACCAAGTCACGCAGACTGGCAAAATATTATCTACGAAAATATGTGTTTGTTTTCACCCTCCAGTATGGTATGAAGCTACAGTAAATGGGGTAATCCTCGATTGTCATTGGCCCATATATATGTGTGAACACCAAATGTGGTTTCATGTGGTTAAATGACCAGTACACATCATTATCCGTTCTTGGACAACTCGACTTATCATCACACAATAACTGCATACACTCATTAAAATGGTATAGAAGAGTACGTTCTTTACAGCTCATGTTGACCAATCATGCTCTTCGATTTCCTGTGCAAGACAGATTGACGTTACCGAACTGTTAACGTCATCAGGTCAAGTGACAGAAACGTGCCAGAGCGGTACGTGCAAGTGCCCAAGCACGGCCAAAGACGTTACCATACAAGATCACGGCGAGACAAATCACATATGTCAACGTAAGTACAGTGATATTAACAGTCAACATATTGTAAACTGTTATAACTGTTACTATTCATAGGATGATAGTGCAGTGTAAACACATGAAATTTCAGCTTACGTCTGTACTCATGTTCCAGTGCGGGATACATCTCAAGCTGGGATAGGCGACGGGGTGTGGTGTGAATCATCGAAGACGTGCAAATCCCACTTCTGTGCAAAGTGCCCCGGGGAACCAACAAGTATCTGTGTAACACAAGGTAACACAACCAACCCACTTACAAAATTCTAAAAAAAATAATCGATATCGATGAATATGATATAGGTTATACATCATCACAATCTCTATCCACATTCAAATATACGGAATGATAAATGTTTCTACTGCTGAGCATTAGGCAATCAATGGCCATTCTCTATACGATTTTACTAAATAATTATTTTATAGTAAAAGTCATATATTAACACAGAATGTTATGACATAAAATCGGTTAGAGAAATATTTGTAAAAATCATTATTTTCAGTACAAAGTAAGGCAGCAAGTGCTTCCCTGCTTGTTTGGACGTGGCTGGTGCCAGTCCTCCTGTCTAGTGGACGTCTGTAAAGAACTGGCAGTCGTTCACCTCATAGGTTGCTGTATCTACAAGGTTTTCATCCCTTGCCAAATCAACTTGAACTTTTCAAATAATCAACACAAGGAATGGTCACTTTTGCAATTGCTTGGATGGACACAATACAAAAATCTCTTTCGCGAAAACAGTGTTTAAAAACAGTGTATACTCAATATATATCGTGTTAATTTTTAACATAGTTAATTGTCTTCTCTCGTGTAATATTCATTAAATGTAACTGATTTTATCACCAACTCCGCCTGATACTGCCTTGTTGTATGTACACCTGATCACCAGTCTATGGTTATATGTACAACTGATCACCAGTCTATGGTTATATGTACACTTAATCACCAGTCTATGGTTATATATACACTTCATCGCCAGTCTATGGTTATATGTACACTTCATTACCCGTCTATGGTTATATGTACACTTCATCGCCAGTCTATAGTTATAAGTACACTTCATCGCCAGTCTATGGTTATATGTACACTTCATCGCCAGTCTATGGTTCTATGTACACTTCATCACCAGTCTATGGTTGTATGTACACTTCATCACCAGTCTATGGTTCTATGTACACTTCATCACCAGTCTATGGTTGTATGTACACTTCATTGCCAGTCTATGGTTGTATGTACACTTCATCACAAGTCTATGGTTGTATGTAGAGTGCATCATAAGTCTATGGTTATATGTACACTTCATCACCAGTCTATAGTCATATGTACACTTCATCACAAGTCTATGGTTCATGAACACTTCATCACCAGTCTATGGTTATATGTACACTTCATCACCAGTCTATAGTGATATGAACACTGCATCACACGGCTATAGTTATATGTACACTTCATCACAAGTCTATAGATATATATACACTTCATCACAAGTCTATTGATATATATACACTTCATCACAAGTCTATAGTTATATGTACACTTCATCACAAGTCTATAGTTATATGTACACTGCATCACAATTCTATAGATAAATATACACTTCATCACAAGTCTATTGATATATATACACTTCATCACAAGTCTATAGTTATATGTACACTTCATCACAAGTCTATAGTTATATGTACACTGCATCACAATTCTATAGTGATATGAACACTGCATCACAAGTCTATAGATATATGTACACTGCATCACAATTCAATAGATATATATACACTTCATCACAAGTCTATAGTTATATGTACACTTCATCACAAGTCTATAGTTATATGTACACTGCATCACAATTCTATAGATATATATACACTTCATCACAAGTCTATAGTTATATGTACACTTCATCACAAGTCTATAGTTATATGTACACTGCATCACAATTCTATAGTGATATGAACACTGCATCACAAGTCTATAGTTATAGTACACTTCATCACAAGTTTATAGTTATATGTACACTTCATCACAAGTCTATAGTTATAGTACACTTCATCACAAGTCTATAGATATATGTACACTTCATCACAAGTCTATAGTTATAGTACACTTTATCACAAGTCTATAGTTATAGTACACTTCATCACAAGTCTATAGTTATAGTATACTTCATCACAAGTCTATAGTTATATGTACACTGCATCACAATTCTATAGTGATATGCACACTGCATCACAAGTCTATAGTTATATGTACACTTCATCACCAGTCTATAGTTGTATGTACACTTCATCACCAGTCTATAGTTGTATGTACACCCGATCACCAGTCTATTGTTATATGTACACTTCATCACACTTATCAATCTTGAGTTGTATGTACACCCGATCACCAGTCTTTTGTTATATGTACACTTCATCACACTTATCAGTCTTGAGTTGCATGTACACCCGATCACCAGTCTATTGTTATATGTACACTTGATCACACTTATCAATCTTGAGTTGTATGTACACCCGATCACCAGTCTTTTGTTATATGTACACTTCATCACACTTATCAATCTTGAGTTGTATGTACACCCGATCACCAGTCTATTGTTTTATGTACACTTGATCACACTTATCAATCTTGAGTTGTATGTACACCCGATCACCAGTCTTTTGTTATATGTACACTTCATCACACTTATCAATCTTGAGTTGTATGTACACCCGATCACCAGTCTTTTGTTTTATGTACATTTCATCACACTTATCAATCTTGAGTTGTATGTACACCCGATCACCAGTCTTTTGTTTTATGTACATTTCATCACACTTATCAATCTTGAGTTGTATGTACACCCGATCACCAGTCTTTGGTTTTATGTACTTTTCATCACACTTATCAATCTTGAGTTGTATGTACACCCGATCACCAGTCTTTTGTTTTATGTACATTTCATCACACTTTTCAGTCTGGAGTTGTATGTACACTTCATCACCATTACTCAATGTACTGAGTTCTGATTGTTGCATTATAAAGCAAATTATGATGAGCAAGTACCAAACTCATACAGTATTTTGAAAATAAAACAATATTCTTGATGTTTATTCCAGTATTTTTAAAACGATGTT
The DNA here is from genome assembly GCF_026914265.1 of Mya arenaria. NCBI lineage: Eukaryota > Metazoa > Mollusca > Bivalvia > Myida > Myidae > Mya > Mya arenaria. Next base: position 31,089,416 of record NC_069136.1, read on the forward strand.
TACAATGTGTACTACTTATCATAGTATTATAATTGTTGGTCTGTGAACTATTATGATTTTTTTCAGTATAGTACCTGTAATAGGTGGATGGATACGGAAATGGAAAATGAAGAAACAATAACACCTATATGTATTGTTCTCAGAAATCAGTAAAAATGCTCAGAATCAACAGCTGGTGTTACAGTTGGCATTTTTGTCATCTGTTTATACATATGTAGTATCTTCCGTATTTCTGATTGCTTTGCTTACTTTGCACAATACTTTTCATATACTAGTACCATATTCCTGGTTATGGATTGAAATAATCCATTTTTAAGTAATATTTAGATGGGATAAACAGATGCAATTACGTGACGCATTTTTATTATCCTTTTGGCCAATAGAGGCCCGGTAATCTTTTCGGTCGATCGTGGACTGGCTACCATTTTGGTCAATCATGGACAAGTCATCATTTTGGTCATTCGTGGACAGGTCATCATTTGGGACAATTGTGGCCTGGTCAACATTTCGGTAAATCGTGGCCTAGTCGATATTTTGGTCAGTCGTAGACTGATCATCATTTCGGTCAATCGTGGACTCAGGTCACCGTTTCGGTCAGTCGTGGACTCAGATCACCGTTTCGGTCAGTCGTGGACTCAGGTCACCGTTTCGGTCAGTCGTGGACTCAAGTCACCGTTTCGGTCAGTCGTGGACTCAGGTCACCGTTTCGGTCAGTCGTGGACTCAGGTCACCATTTTGGCCAATCCTGTAGGATCCTGTTGTCACTTAAACGTAACAAAAATGGCGTTATTAAACAGAAAACTATCTCGCTGTGTATTAACATTTTCTAAAATTGCATCTTTCGACTGCTGACATACGATATCTTTAAACAGTTTAAACGAAACAGAAGACAATGTTAGCCTATCGCCCTGTAATGATCGTGATCATTTTAAGGTGTGTTAATTGTCTCTCTTGTGCATTCCTTCTAATTATAGTTAAGGGATGAATTGCGGGCTTGATGTCATTATCGGGGAATGAACGCAATTGAGCTGGTCTAAGTGTGTGGAGTCCGAAGGACTCCACGCGTACTTTGACCAGCCCAATTGCGTTCATATCCCACGTGAAATTCATAGACTTATGGCAAATATTCATTTAAAATTTAAAAAATAATACTTTCTAAAATGTTGATTTATATTTTACGGGTCCTGCTGACACAATACAGACACTAACAACAAACAATAACAATATCAACATTTTTCATGTATATTGTTATTCAATGAATTGCGATCCGAACATATCCGAAGATGTTGTGTTCATCGATTGATAAACGCAATTGCAGAAAGGCAGTGTTAGTTTATTATATGTTAAATATATTGGTACCAGAAGTGTTTCAATTTTACGTTTTAAAGTGATTTCAATTGGTTGATCTTTTCCCGCGTGATTGTGACGTCATTTGAAAAAATGTTTCCGGTTATAGTCGGGTCGTTCTATGTACAGAATGGGTAAGAACGGATAACTGAAAGGTTTTCTTAAATGAAATGAAGTATTTTTTAACAATTCTTGAAAGAAATAATGAACTATTGGTGTAAATATAAGGAATGAATTGCGGGGTTGATGTCATTATTGGGGATATGAACGCAATTGGGTTGGTCAAAGTACGCGTGGACTCCACACACATTGACCAACCCAATTGCGTTCATACCCCGATAATGACATCAACCCCGCAATTCATTCCTTAAATGGACATTTTAAGACAAAATGGTACTCGTCTTCTAGATCAATTATATAACAAAGTGCACACTTTCTTTCATTTCTTACAATGTTATTATGTCTTCCAACTTCAATATTTCATCTATGGAACGATAGTCTTAATTTTGCAAGTACAGTACTTGTCTGTACTTAATGTTATCTAACTTATAAATATAGCTTGAGACTTCGAATGTATCTTTGAGTTCTTTATATATAAATAATGAGCTACAATTTTCCATACTCACTCTCCAGTCTGAAATATAAATATCACGTTGCCTATTTCCAATCAAATGTACAAAGGCATATTTACTGATTCTGGATAAAGCCACACGTTATAAAACCCCGAATGTTGTAAAACATCTCGAACATTTGAGGCCTAATTTCTAACAGCACGGTTTGCATCTATCTCTCTTAATTCTTTACAGATAGTTGTCCTTAAAATACAATTATCAGTTTTGCTAGTGAATAGTTTGATAAAGTATTTTATAATCCGAACATATCGTTCGATATACAGCGGAAACCGACCTAGCTCCCTGTATAATGCGGCGTTCACACAGTGCCGATTATGGCTCCCGTTTGAGATAAGACAGCGCTACGACACGAAAAGCGAAAAAGTCGGATTACTATCCTCAATGATCTGGAATGTCCTATCATTGTCTGAACGCAGTCGTATATGTTCGTAGCAGAGTCCTACGGATCGGGAATGGTCCGGAAAGGTCGGCCAAACACTCCCGACGGTTAGGTGCGTCCCGTAACATTCGGGAAACATAGCCGATTTTGTCTAGTCGGATTACAATCGTTACTATGTCGTGACAGATTCGGTCGTTTTTTACCATGACAAAGATACAAATCGGATCAGAATCGGATTGAGAACGGGATAATCGGGACGAATTCTGCTGGAAACGGCTGGATCGGGACGCCTCCTGAACAATATGTTGTCGTGATTAAATAAATGTTTTTACAAATTTTAATAAAAGTTTGAATTTCCAGCCACGAATCACAGGATTTTGATCCGACTTTTGACACATTTTAATCGGGAATGGTCCTATCAATGACGGCAGTAAAAATCCTGAATGTGTGACTTAGGCTTAAAGACAATGTATTTGTAGACTTTTTTACTTCAGGTATACTCCGATCCATAATTAAGTATAAATGTTACAAACGAGCCAAACAGATTAAACATAATTTTAACTGGAATAACTGTATCTTTTATAAAACCGTTTTTTAAAACCGTCAGAGGCAATTCCATTCAAAGTATCATGTATCCTTTGACCAATAACAAATTTAATCCTACTCCCATATGTACTTCATTGTCAACCACTTTTCTATTTTCATACCCGTTATCCTTCGGCGGTTACTATGCTTGGAAATATATTGCCCATTCACCGGTAACGAGCTAAGGGCACATGACATTTGTACCATGTACTTCTAGATTTACATTTAAATGCTTTTAGCTTCGATTTACATACGGTACAAGTACTGTAAATGTTTCAATCGTGGAGCCGACCATCTGCTTCGAATAAATAAACTATATCTAATATGTGTTAAATAGAACTCTTTGTTATACTTAAAAACTTTTTGGACAATAATTTTGCTGTTCCACGGAACAGTATGGTACACGGTGTGTATATACTTACACAGTATAGATAATCCAAACCTAAAGTCCTGCCCAATTGCAAAAGCGCCGTCTTGACTATAATACCGGTGTGTTGGCATAAAACGTTGGGCTAGTATTGTCCCAGGTACAGATTCCAGCCCTCAGCAGAAATATTCAGAAAAAGGTAAAGGACAGTGAAGTTAAATGTGTTTTATTTTGCATCCGATACTTTGAAGGGGTATTGAAGGAGTTGCTTTGGTTGATTTTCGCATGTCACTTTGTATACACGTAATATTTAGTGTTGTTCTATATACATTATAAATATGAAAGTTATGCACCAGTCAATTGTAACCACGCCCCCCCCCCCAGGTCCGGGGGTATACCAGGAATAGGGGAGAAAATGGGCCATAGTTTTACCTTCCTGGTGACCCTGCAGTTCTGGGTGAATGTGGTGGTTTTGTCTTGCGCCAAATATAGCGGGGAATGGGCTTTACCTAGTCTAAAATAATAGACGTGTTATACGGGATTCTTCCAATCCCTAACGTCTAAACGGGAATGTGCAAAAAACGGGGGTGTTTTAAAAATATTGAAATTGTTTTAAGTGAAGTATTTTATGGTTGAAATTGATCATAAAGAGTTATATTCATATTTTACCATGTAAGTGAAATGTTATTTTGCACTAAACAAGCATTTAGTGCATTAAAACAAGTTGTTTACCTTTCCAATGAAACGAAAGTTGACTGACACAGACAACAATTATGCGAAGGGGAACAACTCGATACAATCGTAATAGCTCGGCATCCTCCGACAAAGCTTCGAGATAGGCCTCGTTATACAATCGTAACAACTCGGCCATGGCCGAAATGTTCCGAGCGATTTAAAACTGTGCCCTAAAGCCTTGCAGGTGCCCTTCATGTATATATCTTTATGTTTTGACAGAATGAAATGAAAAAAAGCCGTCAAACTCATTATTATAAGTTAGATATTTATTTTTTTGTGTACGAAACTAATATAAAATAACATTATCTGGTAATATTTCTTGTTTTTATGATATTTTATAGACGCTATATGCTTTAACCCGGAATCCTGATCGGAACAACTACCCACTTTTGATACTAAACAATTTGTACGTGAAGGATTTGCCATATCAAAAATCTAAAAAAAATCCGTCATTGTACAATTATTTGGACTAGGGCTTTACCTAGAAACCCTGGGGTGTGGTGCATTTGGTGTGGATTTTTCCAATCAGTTAATATCTGAAGGTTAGGGATTTTACCCGGGCTTGGCTGGACCAAAAGTCAAAGTCTCCGCTATTCCCCGGACCATGGGGTCGTGGTTACAATAGACAGGTGCATTATAATAGTAATATTAAATAATACTAATTAGAATAAAATGAGCAAATTGACAGGTTGATAAATCCAATAAATATGGTATTATTGGTCAAGTGTATTTATTTAGCCCTTTTTGACATGAGTATCCAATACACTATTGACTTGAGAATCCAAGTCATACATGTGATAACGTCCCAGACGTCCGGGATTGTCCCGGAAATCGTATCTCTGTCACGGAGGGTGCATGTTTGTCCCGGAAAGTCATGAAAAAAAAACGAAAAAAAAATCTCGGGAATCGAATATCTTAATTTTACCAATGTAAGTCAGCTATTTTGCCTGTCCGGGACACTGGTGCAGAAAAAAAACAAAACATGTCAAGTAAAAAACTTTGTACGTCTTGGCAGTCAAAATAGGTACATTTTCCCGACGTTAAATAGGCTAAAATAGCCCCAGATATGCTCTAGAATGTACCACAGACGTTCCCCATTTAAAAAAACTTCCGGGGGGGGGGGGGGGGGGGCATGCCCCCGGATACCCCTAGTGCGCGTTGACATTACGACGATTGTCCCGGAATCGACCCAAGAAATTATCACATGTATGATCCAAGTCCCTGTTTAAGTGATTATCCAATTACTGTGAATGTCATAACAATGCAAGCTGTGTACACTGTGGTTGGTTCGGGGTTATTTTCAGTGCATTCTCAAGTAACTGTCAGGAGTCAATTTTTCGGGTATGGTGACTTTGTAGTTTTCTGTCCAAATTCTGTATAACCCGAATCAAAAAATTGCCACTAATATTCTGCATATTGATAATTGTGTGTTTAAATCACCTGATCTACTTAAAATATTTGATTTTTTTTCTTATTCTAGTTTATTTGTTGGGTCGAGGTTTTGTTTAATGAAGGTCAGTTTCTGATGTTTTGTAAATGCTACTCTCTGATTGGTCCTAAAAAATCCAGGCTTCCCGCTGGCCATCGGCAATGTCGCCATTTTCGACGAAATTGCAAAAGTGGCGACATTTGGCATATTTATGGCTACAACTATATAATTTAAGTTCAGCTCATAATTTCATAATTGTACTTTTAAATTCAATGACACTATTGTATGCAGGGATTAGACAGAAATCAACATATTGATGTATGTCACATTTTTTGCAATCTTTTCATTATTTTATTGTTTTACATGTATTTATTTACTTGCCCATATATTTTATCAATAGAATAAAAAATTGCTAATTATTATAACTTGTGCGTCATCTACAGTAAAATATCATGTTTTTGCATGATAATGTGCAAATTAAATGCAATCTAAGGCTCTTCTAATGCTTAAACCCCATGAGATTCAGGGCGGGCCTGTGTCCTTCTGAACCAAGACCCGTGAGAAACAGCTGAAATGTAAGATTTTTCAAATATCTCAATAAATTAGGAAGGTATCTTGAAAAAAACTTCAAAAAGTGTTTACACCTTTACTTGTGTTTTATAACTTTCTTCCTCTTCATAATCAGTAAACTGGTTAATCAGCTGTTAGTCCATGTGTGTCTTGGGGGCGATCCCTGGCTGTTGACCTCCAGGCAGTACTTCATGTTCAAAGACACTGATGTTCAAATTGTAGAACATCAAAGACTTATGTACAAAATGCTTGTAACTCTAATAAAACATCATCAAATTATTTAAAACGATGACAGAAAATGCTGCATTTGCCAGAGAAACCATAATTGTTATGCTAAACAGGTTGGGTTTAAATAAGTACCTACCATTTGCAGTTAGGTGTTTGTTCCTCAATTTGGATAAATAAAAAAAAATGTTGCCAATGGAATCCCTTCAATTTTTTATATCGAAATATGGCAATAGAGTCCCTTCAAATTTTTATATCGAAATATATCTATGGATGGAGTCCCTTCAAATTTTTATATAAAAAAATATAACCAAAAGTATGGATTATTTCATAGCTTGGGCTTTTTCTTACAGTAGTATACAATGGTGCTGACCAAAACCATTTACTGAAAGGACCTACATTGTATATTGTTAATTATCCAGTCTCAAGACTCAAGAACATGACATTATTTTGACACCCAATTGTAATTTTACCAAATCATAACAACATACATGTAGAAAGACTTGAGGAGTCACTTTCTCATACATTAATTAGAATATCATTATGACTTGTATGGTAGCTGGCATTTCAGCTATTGAATTATATTAAGGTCCTTCAGTGCTACTCCAGAAATGGAACAATTCTAAAACAAACGTTTTCATGCCCCAAAAGGGAGGCATATATAGTAGTTGCATTGTCCTTTATTTTTTTATTGTGAATCAGCCAAATTTTGTTGTATGAAAACTGTGAGGTGACCCGTTTGAAATAAGAATTGATACATAGGTGTGAAATACCGAATTGGTTCTGTAATTTTGACTTCAAAATAGCAACAATTTCGAAGAAGTGAGATGCGTTTATAGATATAAATTTGAATTAAACCAAGAAGAAATAAAATCAGGACCAAAAATTAAATGTGAAAAAGCCTTTATTTCGGATATTCACTTTTGGATTAACAGTGTTTTGATGTATTTTGTCTATATGAAAAACTTTTAAAATCACCTCCTCAGAAACCATTGGCTCAAATTCAAAATAATTTCACCGAAATATTCCTGGTGACCCTTAAAAATAATTTTTTTTACTTCTTTTGTTATATGTTTTTGATAATAATTATTGTTTTACAATCATTGAATATATAACTTCATGAACTTCTTCACTGTAACAATGTGCTCTTGTAAGAAGAATTGTATAACTCGAAATAAGATATTGTTAGAGTTATGGCCCTTTGTAACTTTTTAAACAAATACATATTTTTCATGTTTTCATACGCACGTTTGAAAGACGGGACATATTATAGTTTCACCTGTGATGTACACTACAGACAGGCAGGCAGCGTCCAGTACGATGTCTAACATGTATCAGCCTAGTCAGATCAATCACTTTACATGCATTTGTCCAATCATCACCAAATTTGGTCACAACGTATATGGGCATAATACCTCAAATTGCCCTTTACTAAAGAAATTACCTAAAATTGGTCTTGTATGATCAATAACTTTACAAGCAATTTATTCAATCATCATTAATTATATTCAAAATGTGCATGGGCATAACACCTCAAAAGAGTTTGAAATTTGGCCTAATCGCTGTAGTCACCTTAGAGTTATTACCTTTTGATTATATAATTGTCTGAAAGTTCTACATTCTATATTTTATTGTTTTTGCTAGTTTGATTTTGTAAGTTATTTGCTTGGGTCACTTACATGCAAACTATCAAAACTATTACTTTCAAACTTAGGAATACCTGTTCACTATCAAATGTGCAATATGAAATAAATACCAGGTAAACCATAAAAGGATAAAACCAGACGAGTGTTCGGCATCCGCAGGTGGTGCTCTTGTTTTTTTTTTCATTTTGCTAACTTAATTCAAAACAGACCCCTGTTACAATACAATACGTATTGATAAAAAGGTTAAAGCATGACCTATATTACTCATTGTTCAAATATTTGTATCACTTGATATGGTTATCTTTAAAAAGGTTCAAAGTGTAAATCTTGAGATTTACAAGTTTTGTGACTTGATCAATATAAGTATGAAGTGTGTGCCTCAACAGTGAGTCTTAATACGATGTACATGCACTGTTTTATGTATATTTATTTGCAGCAGATATATTTTAGCATGATAGTTTTTAGCTCTGTAACCTCAAGGTGAAGAGAGAATGCAAACTTAAACATGTGAAATGCAAAAGGTGTTACATTATAATTGTGCTTGTTAGGAACCATTTTTGGAATAAAGATTTTCAAACTGATTCAAATAATTTTACAATATTTCTTCTTCCATTATGCACTAGTCAATTGTTACACCCCCCAGGTTCTGGGAATAGCGGGGACTTTGACTTCCGGCCAATCCCAGGTAAAATCTGCACCCAGTGGGGTCAAACTGCTGGTAAAATTCCGGCCAAATTCACTTGCTCCTCAAGGACATCCTAGGTTAGGCTCATTCCTGGCTTATTTTGGCGCAAAAACAAAACCACTGCATTCACTTGGCATTGTGGGGCCACCTGGAAGCTAAAAACACGGCCTATTTCCCCCACTATCCCCAGTATACCCCCGGACCTGTGGGGAGGCGCGTGGTTACAATTGACTGGTGCATTAAGTAACAAAGTTCACCTGAAGGAGGTCATCTTCCGAGAGCTTTACTTATAAAGAATCTTGGTGAAATATACTTAATGAGAACTTGAAAAAAATGGTAAAGTAATAAATGCATACGATTAAATTTTATGTAAACTATATGATACTAGAAAAATATTCATAATTAATAAAAATCAGAAAAAAGTCACTCAGTTAAAAATAGTCACTAAGAAGAGTTATGGATATGGCCCCTGGTACATATGGCCCTTTCTGTCAGTCTATCAGAGGCCTTCTTACATGTTAAATTCAGGGAATATTTTGCTTGGATTCCAAAAGTGTTCCGGCGATTTTATCCGCAATCTTACATTGAGCTGGAATATTTGTCTTAATAGAGCGGATGTCTTATGAACCTGAATTGAGCGATGTGTACGTCCAACTCACACTTTGACTTTTTTGCTTGTTTTAAAGACAAATAAATGATGTGACACTTTTGTCAATATGTGTATTATTTTATTTTTGTGTAACATGAGTGCCGTCTCCGGTATGTTTCATTTTGAAAACGGAATAAACTCCGTATGAAATACAGACAAAAAATGATTGTACAAAGGGAACCATTAATGCATTATAAGCATCAAGTTGGTGTGATACAAATAGAAGAAAAAACACAATGAAAAGTATACTTCAATGATAGAATTAAATGTAGAATTCAAGTATTTGAAAGACATTATTTATAACATTCTTATATGTTTATGTGAACATACTTTCATGTAGTGAGCCAATCAATGGAGACTCATGATCAATTAAAATATTCATTTAACAGACTGTCCAGCACATTTTATCATGAAATGTGGAAAATTTACACAATTCATCTGCAATTCATGAACTGGTCCCTAACTTAAGCTATTTCTTTGACCATATCAAACTTACTAACTAAATTTAAAATATATGTGCCATCACTTAAGTGTTTTTTGCTTGCTATTTCATTTTCATCTTGTCTTTATTTCACCTTAACTATTGTTGCATCTTCCCTAGTATACATCAATCAAATTCTGCATTTTGTCTGCATTTACAAAGTTTACAAACCATATCAAGATGAGCATTTAAAATCATGTTTTGTTTGATGAAAATCTTTCTCTTTTTAAGCTTGAAAGCAACTTACACGGCTAAATTATATTTAATATATTACCAAGTTAAGATTGATGAATGAACTTCAAGGCAAACTAGAAATATAATTCCAAATTGGCTTTTTATTCCCCCCCCCCCCCCAAGGGGGAATGTGGGCATATTAAAATTACATCGTCTGTCCATCCATCCATGTGTCCAGCTCAATTGCTTTCTCTTGTATGGACAGATTTTAAAATAACTTGTACATTTGTTCCACATACCAAGATGACGTGTCTTGGCAAGACCCGTGTCCCTCCCTCTAAGGTCAAGGTCAAACTTAGTGTTCACAGTGGAATGCTGCATCGGACCCATTCCCAAAGCAAAATATAAGATATTTTTCCCAATCTTCAGAAAACAATCCCAATAAAAAATAAAAAATAAAAAAATATTATTTTTTTTTGTATTGTTTTTTTTTTGTCTTTTTACCTGTACTGGTTCATTCTCAACATCCTAATAAATTGTGTAATGTAAAGTTTTTTTGATAATAAGGCCTTTTTTATTTGATTCTATGTTTTACGAACACCGCCGCTCAAAAAAACTCATTTTTGAAATGAAAATAAAATTGTGATTTCGTTTTTTTTCGCCGATGAAAATTTATCGCTGCAAATCATAAAAAGCAGAGGACATCGCAATAGCTGTAAAATATTGGTGTTATCATTTCTGAAAAAGTTTAAGCCAATGAAAAACATTCATCGGATTTGTAGGCTGGTGCTAAAAACCTGGTATCCGGTACCTGGAATCCACCGGTATCCGGTATCACCCGTCTGATACTGAATTATGTTGATATCAGGGTTAATATCGGATCATAAATCCAAGTATCCACGGTCCGTTATTAATTGCTTTTTGCTAACTGTAACAATGACATGGTTGGTTAATTGGTATCAGACAATTTGCAGCCAAGACAACACAGTGAAGTAATAGCCGATTCCTTAAACTCTAGATGGCAAATAAATTTACCGAAACTAGTTGATTTTTTTATGTCACTTGTCTATTATAACATGCATTTACAAAGTATAAAGAGTGATTAATAAAAATATGAAGAGTACTTGTCAGATAAAGCAAAAACAAATGTGCACACACTTACATATTGACTTGACATTAAAATAGAAAATCATAGAGAATACATCATAGCTTTTGCTTTTCTGTGTGTTTTTTTCCCCGACCAAAAAATAAAATTCCAGAAATGTAATTTTATTTTTATTTTTATTTCCTCCTCCTACGACACTTCACAACTCTGGCCGTTCGTAAAACATATAATTAAAAAAAAAGAGGCCTAACTCGGAAATTATTAATTTCCATCACATTCAGAGATCAGTATGAAATGTTATCTGTCATGCTTTATTGCAATAGATATTTACACCCCAAGGATTGATATTTTTTGGGTACTTCAAAGGGAAAATAAACTAATATTAAATCATTTCCTAATTCGCAGGAGACAGCTTTTTCTTTAAACTGTAAAATTTCCCAATTTCGGCATTTTCATGACGCAAAATTTCCCAAAATGTCTAGGGTCTTTTTCCCAAAATGGGCAGAAAAAGCCCTGCACAAGCAAGACCTATGTCCCTACCACTGATCACAATGCTACATATTATATAAGGACAGAGTATATGTGGTTTTGTCCAGGCTGTTACTTTTTTCTTGTGTGGACAGATTTTAAAATTACTTGTCACATGTAATTCTAATATCAAGATGACTTGTCCCGTGCACAACCCACTTCGTGGAATTCATAACTTACAATGACAGCTCTTGTTTTATATTTTAAATGTAACATGATTTAATCACTTTCAAGCCAAATAGTAAGGATATTATATACAATGTATCATGTATGTATGTTTCTATGCAGGTGAAGACAGCAGTAAGCATGGCTGATGTTATCCTGTCAGTGGTCTTTGGCGTGTTTAAAATCCTGGCAGTTGTCTATGATGTGGTCACTTTTGTGCCCTACTACATTGCTTCCAAGCCAGGACAGAAACTGAAACAGTCGAGGAGGATGAAGGTATCCAATGTATAACTATGTATTCATTTTTAACCCATGTAATTGTTTTTGACTATCCCCCTTCAAATCGAAGGTTTGCATGCATCCATCTGTCACATTTTTTTCTGTCATATCTTGCTACTGATTGGTCAGATGATTTTCAAACTTACTCTGAGTGTCCCCCTCCTAAAATTTTTACGGCTTGTAAATGTTGGTCACCAGGAATAAAAGAAAAATCACTAGGTCAAATTTTAGAAATACCTTTGAAACACTATAGAGATATTATATTTGGTCCAATATTCATGTAAATTTATCAGAATACTTTCCTTGATGAACTCTTCGATTAATTTGAAACTAGGTGTCACCATGTGTCAAAAAATAGGTCACCAAGTCAAATTTTTGTCTGGAACCATATTGTCGGAACCTTATCTTGGTAGGGATTAGTTAGATTATGTTCAAACTTCAAAATGTGGCCCTTGATAAAGTTTTAACCGCGTGTAAAATTGGGCCACATGAAGTCAAAAATAAGGTCATAAGGTCAAATCTTATATCTAGAATAATTTGAAACACACTAAAGACATTTAATTTGGTCCACTTTTCATTAAACATTTTCAGAACATTTCCCCTTGATGAACTCTTGGACTATTTTTAAACACTAGAATAAATCTTCAAGAGGCAATATATCTGGTCCAATATTTATGATTTAATCAGAATGTTTTCCTTGACTGGTTTGATACTGGGTTGACGAAAAGAACACTGTTACTAAAAATAGAAAAAAAACCCGTTGAAACTAAATAAAAAAATGAAGGCTGACGTACCTCTGTCAATTCTTAATTTGATTTCATTTTATTAACCAGGTTTTCACATAGTGAAACCTGGTTATTAGAATGGCGACCGTCGTTGTTCGGGCGGGCTGGCGGCCGGGCGGCGTCAAACTCACCTATGAAACTGAATAACTTTAGTAAGGATTGACATATCTTGACCAAACTTGGTCTATAGAAAGAGTTTATCGGTACCTTTCATGGGATTGCATTTAGGGTCCTTAGGGTCAAGGTCTCTGTTACTAAAAATAGAAAAAACGGTTGAAACTGAATAACTTTAGATAGGGATGACATATCTTGACTAAGCTTGGTCTATAGGAAGAGTTTATGGAGACCTTTCATGGGATTGCGTTTGGGGACCCTAGGTTCAAGGTCAAGGTGACTGTTACTAAAAATAGAAAAGCAGTTGAAACTGAATAACTTTAGTAAGGGTTGACATATCTTGACCAAACTTAGTCTGTAGAAAGAGTTTATGGGTACCTTTCATGGAATTGCGATTGGGGTCCCTAGGTTCAAGGTCAAGGTCACTGTTACTTAAAATAGAAAAACGGTTGAAACTAAATAACTTTAGTTTGGGATGACATATCTTGACTAAACTTAATCAATAGGAAGGGTTTGTGGAGACCTTTCATGGAATTGTGTTTAGGGTCCCTAGGGTCAAGGTCACTGTTACTAAAAATAGAAAAAACGGTTGAAACTGAATAACTTTAGATAGGGATGACATATCTTGACTAAGCTTGGTCTATAGGAAGAGTTTATGGAGACCTTTCATGGGATTGCGTTTGGGGACCCTAGGTTCAAGGTCAAGGTGACTGTTACTAAAAATAGAAAAACGGTTGAAACTGAATAACTTTAGTAAGGGTTGACATATCTTGACCAAACTTAGTCTGTAGAAAGAGTTTATGGGTACCTTTCATGGAATTGCGATTGGGGTCCCTAGGTTCAAGGTCAAGGTCACTGTTACTTAAAATAGAAAAACGGTTGAAACTAAATAACTTTAGTTCGGGATGACATATCTTGACTAAACTTGGTGTACAGGTAAATAGAGTTTATAGATACCTTTCATTGGATTGCGTTTGGGGTCCCTAGGGTCAAGGTCACTGTTACTAAAAATAGAAAAATGGTTCAAACTGAATATCTTTAGTTAGGGTTGACATTTCTTGACCAAACTTGGTCTATAGGAAGAGTTTATGGATACTTTCGTGGGATTACGTTTTGGGGACCCTAGATTCAAGTTCAAGGCCACTGTTACTAAAAATAGAAAAACAGTTGAAACTGAATTATTTTAGTCAGGTCTACATATCTTGACCAAACCAGGTATAAAGGAAGAGTTTATGGATACCTTTCATGGGATTACGTTTGGGGTCCCAAGATTCAGGGTCAAGGTCACTGTTACTAAAAATAGAAAAATGGTTGAAACTGAATAAGTTAAGTTAGGGTTGACATATCCTGACACAGCTTGGTATAAAGGAAGAGTTTATGGATACCTTTCAATGGATTGCATTTGGGGTCTCTAGGTATAAGGTCACTGTTACTAAAAATAGAAAAACAGACACAGGCTTAAGTTCTTCTGTTAATCATTAAAAACCTGGTTTCGACGCATTGCTGCGTTTGTTTGTTTTGAAAGGCACAAAGTCAATTATTCCATTATTATTGTATTTATTTCTAAGACAAAGAGGTGTTTAGTTGAGCATGCTGTCCTACCACAGCTATTGTTGAAAATCAGAGTTTGTTCTGGCCATTATCTTTGGATATTTGTATTTTTCAATTGCTGCATTTTTATTTCATTTCTTGAAATTTACTTTCTAAACATGCCCATATTTTTCCATGTTATGAATTTTTCCAACATGTGTATGCAATTTCTACAACCTTCACCATTTTTATGATCACATTGTATTACAATTCTGTCTTTTCATAGAAAAAGGGTGTATGGGGAGAATCCATCACTGACAGTGATATTCATGTCTAGAAATGTTATCACACCAATTAATCACTGTCAAAGTACTTGTACTTGTTTTCTATTATGATGATTAATTATGAGATGAGCAACAACCAAGATGTGACACTTAAGCTGCTTTAAGTTAAATGTATAAATCTGATTATCCATATCCATCCCAACAAAATTATAAAGCAAAAGTCAAGTTTATTCAATTTTCAAGCTTATATTGCCTGTTGTGTTGATTTTGATATTTTGCCATAAATGAAGAATAATACATATTATAATATTGCTTCGGTAATTTTTTCCACCTCACATTACAGGAAGTTTCATGGAATAAATTGTCATCACAGCTGTTATTGTTTCAATAGTTTAAAAGATTAAAGCCAGCTTTAATTTACTTCAATGGTGTGTTTCATATTCATCTCATCTTAATAACAGATGGAACATTGCATTAAGGCAAGTGTTTTAGATATGAGTGAATGTTAAGAGAGTAAACGGCATATCCATGAAGCATTAGAGTATGTTGTACTGCATTCTTGCACTGCATTGATTCATCTAATTAGTTGTTGCTAGTACTTGTTGATGGAGTGGAGCTTTCTTTTTTAATGAGTTTGATTTTAAAGCTGTTTACACAGCTCCATTTAAAAGAAATAAATATATTTCTAATGACTGCATTCAACAAATGAGGAGGTTTGTTTAGGTTATAAACCATGTTTATTGAACAGATCATGTCAGCCACCGTGGCGTTGTTGTCATAAACAGATCATGACAGGCGTTGTCATAATCAGGTCATGACATCTATGGTGGCCTTGTTTTTGTCATGAAAAGATCATGACAGCCATGGTGACCTTGTTGGCTTGTGTGCTTGCGTATGTGCGTGCTTGCGTGCGTGCGTGTGTGTGTGCGTGCATACTTGCGTGCGTGCGTATGTGTTGGGCAATCATCTTCAGAGCATAACATGAAAAGTTTTTGAGGCATTGACTTCAAACTCCATAATTATACAAATATATCTCATTAGGGAGAAGTGCATTGCAAAGGCAGTCTGTACGAAAGTCATTATCACATTGTAGGACACGAGGTCCTGCAATACTGTCTGCATTGCAGGACCGGACCAGTTTTTGCAGGTCCGAAAATTTTACGTACATTTTAGTCATTCTCGTAATATAAAACCAGAGTGATGATGCTATGCGTACCATACCGTTAGATTTATCATTATCAAAACTCTGATGAATGAGGTCTGATTTTCAAGAGTCAAAATCAGATCTTTAAGAGTCATTGTCCATTTTATTTCTAAATTCTTGGTCGTTCTTCATAAATAATAGTTATTATCTGTCATAAGATGGCAATGATTTTCTAATCTTGGTTTAATAGCTTTCAAACAAATAAAAAATACAGTTTCTATTTTCTATAAGGATCAGCGGTATTAATCCACTATCAATTCTAGAAAAAATTCAAGGAATAAGAAATATAATCTTATAGAATACCTTGTTGTCTAATATTTATGCCCCCTTTTGAAAAAAGTGGGGTATATTGTTTTGCACATGTCGGTCGGTCGGTCGGTCTGTCTGTCTGTCGGTCGGTCGGTCGGAATACCAAATGGTTTCCGATCAATAACTTGAGAACGCTTTGACCGAGGGACCTCATACTTGGTATGTGTATTGGTCATCACCAGCAGATGAACCCTATTGATTTTGAGGTCAGTGGGTCAAAGGTCAAGGTCAGTGTGACCTTTACATGAAAAACGGTTTCCGATCAATAACTTGAGAACGCTTTGACCCAGGAACCTCATACTTGGTAGGTGTATTGGTCATGACCAGCAGATGAACCCTATTGATTTTGAGGTCAGTGGGTCAAAGGTCAAGGTCAGTGTGACCTTAACATGAAAAACGGTTTCCGATCAATAACTTGAGAACGCTTTGACCCAGGGACCTCATACTAGGTAGGCTTATTGGTCATGACCAGCAGATGAACCCTATTGATTTTGAGGTCAGTGGGTCAAAGGTCAAGGTCAGTGTGACCTTTACATGAAAAACGGTTTCCGATCAATAACTTGTTCCTTCTCAGTCTCTTGGGTGGTAAACAAATTCCAAGAGTGACAAAAAATATGTTCTGACTCCTATGAACGTATTATTTATTTAATGCATGCTCAGTGAAACAGGAATTATGCATGTATTACTCGTTATGTAACCCTATGCATCCTTTGTCAGACTCCTATATGCACCATCGATTGTTCTATAGTTGCAACAACATATTTGTACTTTAGGTTTCACTTTCAAGTTTTTCATTTTTTTTTCCTGAAGTAAACAAAAACATTCAATGATCCTATTGTCAATATTGCAACATTGTTTTTTATATTTCATTAATTGCATAACAGTAAAACTCTTTTGTTATAGAACTTTACACTGACAACGATTAACGCAGTTCTTTTTTCCCTTTCATTAAAATTGACAGGAAGTAAGCGTGCACCTGTTTCCCGCGCTTTTTAGACCATGTGCTACGAAAAATCTTTATTCCTTTCTGTTACACATTAAGAACGAATACAAATTTCATTAATTTCATGTAAGACAAGATATAAAAAAACAAAATATATTTTAGCATTATTGTTTTTCAAACCATCGTACTTAGCGAAAAAGCCGAAGATATCCGTTAATTTGCATAATGGGCGGAGTTTATAATTACGTCATTAGTTTGAGTTGGTTACGGTCAGATTCCAGATTGATAATCACTTGTCACTTCGGCAGTTAATTGCATTTGACTTTAATTGATTAAACAAACATTTAGAGCTTGCCTTGCTGCTCCTTTCAAATGATAACGACTCTTGCACTGAAAATATCCCGGGTTAAAACTGACGCATTGCACAAATTAATGATGCATCAATTCCGGGTCATTTACGATTTCTGTGCGTCAAAACCAAGGTCAATTGAAAGCCCTGAATTTGTTGTAAACATAGGTTAGTTAATTAAATTAACAAGAAACACTTTTGACACATAATTAATAAACAACAGATTTTCCCCTAAAATTATTGCCGGACACGCGGGCCTACAATATACATGCGATTGCCGGACCTCGCCATTTATTACCCGCGGGAGCCGAGTTCCGACGAACTTTCGTACAGACGGCAAAGGAATCATAACTCTGGTTGTAACACTTTTTGAGTAATTGCGCTTTTTTATACATACATTTTGACAGTGCAAGTCTTTGAGGTATTGAATTTAAACTGTTTTTACAGGTGAATGTCATTTAGTGCACAAGGACCATAACTCTGGGTACAGTTTCTTTTTAGTTCGACTGTTCGAAGAATAAGGAGAGCTATACTTTTCACCCTGGCGTAGGCATCGGCATCACACCTTGGTTAAGGTTTTACATGTAAGCACCTTTAAGTCATTATCTCAGTAAATACATCATTTATTGCATTGGAACTTTGGATATGTATTCCCAACTATCTAACCTACTAAATTAATTAATGAAGTTAGATAACACTTACCTGAATTTAATGAAAATAATGGGCCTTTATTATTTGACTTAGAAAATCTGATTAAAGTTTTGCATGTAAGCACACATAGGTTAATATCTCAGCAACTACTTGTGGTATTGCATTGAGACTTTATACAATGGTATTCAACCATCCAACCTACTTGCCCGGTAAATTACCAAGTAAGATAACTCTAGTTTGCATTAAATTCAAATAATGATGTCATTCTAATCTAATTTTAAAGTGATCCATGCATGTTTTGTCAAATCTTTTAATCCTTACACTGAAAAGCTGCGGAATAGTCGAGCCCGCTGTCTGTTTGACAGCTGTTGTTTAGTTATTGCCCTTTGTTAATTTTCATACGTATTCTTTGTTTTGAGCATAACTTTAATGTATTGACTTTAAACTTCATATACAGAGTGCACCTGTGCAACAAACCAACAAATCTGGCTGCAGTATTTTTAATAGTTATTGCGCTTTGTTAATGTTCATTGGTATCCTTTGTCAAAGGCAGGGTTGATACTGTTTTTAATTCGGCAGGAAATATGGCAGTCAGTGACTGCTCTTCTTTCAACTGAAATGTGAATGGCGCTATAACAATTAAGTATGTCATGCAAAACTTTGATCAATTTGGAATTTAAAAGTCCATATACTGCCATGTGCAGCAATTTCAATGTATTTGACTCAAATGGTTATCAAATTTCATCCGGTTGTCTACTAAGGAAAACAGGCAAGTTTTAATTGTCATCGACTTGTAGCCCCAAATAATGTGATGATAAGAAGAACTAATGTATTTCCATTGTTTTAACTGATTTTATCAAAGATGCTGTACACCATGCAGCAATCGAAATGAAAACTGTGATTCCCATCTGTAGTTTGTATTACATATCTATCAAAAATGATAAAAACAACAACACATTTTTAAAGATTTTGTTTGGCAAACAATTATATTTAAATATCCTTTTTGTCATGCAGACTGTTACTTTAAGATCATCACACTTCTGTCTAAAAATGACAGTTGTAATATTACTCAGTATTTACAAGTGAACCATATAAAAAAAAATCATGAGTGTTCATGTGTTAGGCAGTTACTCGGATTTTTTTTATCTGCTTAGGACTAATGGATATGAAAAGTGCTAACATCAAGGTGAATGCATCTCAAATCTGAATTGAAATGCATGAAGTGCTTTAAACTTTATTGTTACTGTGGCAATTGTGTAATTTGCAGAAGCAGTTATTGGACATGACCTTATAATAGAAGTTATGATAACAAATACCCACAAATATACACCCAAATAAACAAAGTTAAAATAAGGGAACTCTTGATAAAACTTGCTAAATGATGTTTAGGTTGAATGTGTTTTTTTATATTGAATGAGTTGGAAATAGCCAACTGGGCAGAAACTACTTGACTTGTTTATTTATCCATTTGAAATACTTTATTTCAGGCTCGTTCAGTGGATGGGAATCCGGCCTCTCCGTTCCGGTGTGTGGAGCTGGGTGGAGGCCCCCTGACGACAACCCCGTTTCCAGAATGTTCCACCCTCGAAGACCTGCTTGTGCGGGCTGTGAGAATCTACGGGGAGAAACGCTGCCTCGGGACACGTGAGCTACTCCGAGAAGAGGATGAAAAACAGGCAAACGGGAGAGTGTTTAAAAAGGTGATTATAAAAACACCTACTGATGGTCTTCAGTTGGGACAGGGAATAATGCATGTAAAAGGACATGTGGTATTCTGGGAGTGATAATCAGAAAGTTATTTTTAGAAATGTATCATCTGGCAGAAGGATTTGAACCCTGTCACCCTGGGCCTGCAGTCTTGGACCTTACACAGCCATTAATCTAAAGTAGACACATATTCTCATATTTTTAATTTTATTAAAGAAATAAATTGAACTTTTTAGGGCAAAATTTGTCAACAATAAAAGGCAAGTGCCAATATTTGAATGATTGTTGTTGTTTTAGTTGAAATTAAAATTCAAGGCGTGTTTGTCAACAGTTATTGCTCTCAGGTAGTTGGGAACTGAAAGCTTTCAAGAGGCTTAATTCAACCTGCTATTTATTTTTTACTTGTAATATAAACAAATACACTGGCAATTACAGGGAGTGTGTTAGGGTAGATGCTTCACCATAAGTGGAGTTATACACCATTTATATCTTGGTTTGTTAGAGCAACAAGATACCTGTATCTGTATTGTTTTAACTGCCCATCTTCAGGTTGTGATGGGCGAATATTCGTGGATCACATTTGAGCAAATGTACACACGTCTGACCTACCTCGGTAGCGGTTTACTGGCCCTGGGACAGAAACCTCGCAAAAATATCCTCATCTTCGCCGAAACTCGCGCTGAGTGGATGATTGCAGCACAGGCCTGCTTCAAGTATAACTTTCCAGGTGAGCGCATGTGTTTCTCTGAAGCAAGGAGAATTTCAGTGGGATACACAGATAAAGTCCTTTAAATTAAGGTGTTGCTTTATTGGATTTTTTCCTTTTAAAATATATTTTTTATTTTATTTACAGGTAAAAAAAATGATTGTTGACTATAATGTATTGAAGAACATTGATATGATTGACCCTATATGTGTTTCAGTTGTGACGTTGTATGCGACTCTTGGCGAGGATGCCATTATACATAGTGTGAATGAAAGTGAAGTCAGCCATGTCATCACTTCCGCTGACCTTTTGCCCAAATTTAAGGTTCTTATACCATTTTAAAAATCTTTCCATTATATTCAAAGCATGTTTGAGCACTCGGCCACCAATTACAAAATTCATTTTTTTTGTCTTTTTGAGCCACAATTAGTTAATAACAATAAAAGTTTTAAAACTTTCAGAAAATGTTTAGCATGGTAAACTGTTACTAGATAACAGTTTATATATTTTAGGGCATTATGGGTAAGATGCCTAAGTTGACGCACCTGATTGTGATGTGTGATAACCAGTCAATTGCGAGTGTACGTAAAGACTTCCAGGACAATATCAACATTTTTACGTTCAATGAGGTGGAGGTTCAGGGGGCGGAGCCTGATAACAGTAAGTATGGCGAATTATGATAATGGACTTTAAAATATCAATATACTAAAATATATGTGTAGCACTTCATGTTTTTGAAACTTAAATATTACTTTAGTTATAAAATGATGAAGGAAGAAGCTATCTGAATCATTAAGTGTTTAAGCTCGGTAAAGGACTTCCTTCTACTGAAGCAGTCTCTTGTGAATATGAAATATAATGCCTTAAGACTTTTTTAATGCAATCATACCATTCAGCGTCTAATTCTGGATATTTCATACTTTGTCAAAAAAAGTTTTGAAACATGATACTTCACTGTCAGATAATTATGCGCATATTTGAAGTGATATTTTTCTTCTATATATTATGTAATATGAATGAATACTCTACTCAACCGAATTTGAACTGCTTTTTTGTTATCGAAAAATAATTTTCTTTTTCAAGAAAGCCCATTTAAAGTGCAGGTCAATCACAACATATTAAGTATGCCTTCATCTGTGGCAACAACAGTTATGCAATGTAAACAATGTTGACAACAGCGGCACATAAGGTGAACGTCTAGTAGAATTTTGTACTTTGAGACACCTTACAGCCTCACAAACATATGGTTATAAACAAAACAGATCAACTGACTTCCAGTCAATTGTTTGAATTTTGAATTAGAAGACAAAGAGGTAACGCTTGCGTACCGTAAGACATAAGTTGATTGTTATCAATTTTTTTGTCTATATTTTTGAGAGCTGTCCACTTTATTAACCAGGTTTCACATAGTGAAACCTGGTTATTAGAATTAAGTAAGTTGTTGTTCGGGTGAAAGGCTGGCGGGTGGGTAGCTGGGCGGGCAGAGTAAAACTCATTTATGAAACTGAATAACATTAATGGGAGTTGACAAATCTTGTCCAAACTTTGTATATAGGAAAAGATTAAGCATACCTTTCATAGGTTTGCGTTTTGGGCCCCGAGGGTCAAGGTCTAGGTCACAGTTATTTAAAATAGAAAAACTGTCAAACTGAATAAATTTAGTTAGGATTGATGTATCTTGGCTAAATTTGTTATTAAAAAGAATTTATGAAGACTTTTTATGGGATTGCTTTTGGGGGCCCTGAGGTTGAGGTCACTGTTACTGAAAATAGAAAAATGGTTGAAACGGAATAACTTTAGTTAGGGTTGATATATTTTGACTTTACTTGGTATTTAGGAAGAGTTTATGGAGACCTTTCATAGGATTGCACTAAAAATAGAAAAGAGGTTGAAACCCAGGTGGACATATTTTGACTAAACATGATATTAAGGAAGAGTTTATGGGTATCTTCATGGGATTGCATTTATAGGGCCCCCTGGCATCAGCCTCTGGCTAAAGTATTCGGGTTGTACATGGGAGGCCGAGAAATTATTAAAATTCATATAAAATTCTTATTAATGGTACATTAATAGTTTTTAGCTCGACTATTCGAAGAATAAGGAGAGCTGTACTACTCACCCAAGTGTCGGCGTCGGCATCGGCGTCGGCATCACCCCTTGGTTAAGGTTTTGCGTGCAAGCACACATAGGTTAATATCTCAGCAACTACTTGAGGTATTTCATTGAGACTTTATACAATGGTACTCAACCATCCAACCTACTTAATTAACCAAGTTTGATAACTCTACTTTGTATTTAATGCCAATAATAGGCCTTTATTATTTTACTTAGATATTCTGGTTAAGGTTTTGCGTGTAAGCACACATAGGTTAATATCTCAGCAACTACTTGAGGTATTGCATTGAGACTTGATACAATGGTACTCAACCATCCAATCTACTCAATTAACCAAGTTAGATAACTCTAGTTTGCAATTAATGCAAATAATAGGCCTTTATTATTTGACTTAGAAATTCTGGTTAAGGTTTTGCGTGCAAGCACTCATAGGTTAATATCTCAGCAACTGCTTGAGGTATTGCATTGAGACTTGATACAATGGTACTCAACCATCCAACTTACTTAATTAACCAAGTTAAATAACTCTAGTTTGCATTTAATGCAAATAATAGGCCTTTATTATTTGACTTAGAAATTCTGGTTAAGGTTTTGCATGCAAGCACACATAGGTTAATATCTCAGCAACTACTTGTGGTATTGCATTGAGACTTGATACAATGGTACTCAACCATCCAACCTACTTAATTTACCAAGTTAGATAACTCTAGTTTGTATTTAATGCAAATAATTGCCCTTTATTATTCGACTCAGAAATTCTGGTTAAGGTTTTGCATGTAAGCACACAAAAGTTAATATCTCATCAACTACTGGATGAATTGCATTGAGACTTTATAAAATGGTACTCAACCATCCAATCTACTTAAATAACCAAGTAAGATAACTCTAGTTTGCATTAAATTCAAATAATGGCCCCTTTTTTGTTCAACATAGAAATTCTGGTTAAGGTTTTGCATGTAACCACTATTAAGTCAATGCTTCAGCAAATACATCATGTATTGCATTGAAACTTTACACACAGGCTCCCAACCATTTAACCTTCTTATTTAATCAAGTAAGATAACCCTATCTTTCATATTATATAATTTTTGCCCCTTTATTATGCGACTTAGAAATTCTGGTTAAGGTCTTGCATGTTAGCACACATAGAATAATATCTCAGCAACTACTTGATGTATTGCATTGAGACTTTATACAATGGTATTCAACCACCCAACCTAATTGAATAATCAAGTTAGATAACTGTGTTTTGCAAATAATGGCCCTTTATTATTACACTTTAAAAATTCTGGTTAAAATTTTGCATGTAACCACATTTATGTTAATATATCCGCACATCATGTATTGCATTGACATCTAATCTTACAGTGATCCATGCATGTTTCGCCAAAACTTTTCAATCCTTACACTGAAAAGCGGCGGAATAGTCGAGCGCGCTGTCTCTGTGACAGCTCTTGTTGTTATTAATACTGAGAAATTAGGCCTTGATTGAGAATTTTCATGCTGTTGCTTGCAACACATTACCATTGAATGGATGGGACTCTTTGAAGTCCATCAGGTCCTGCAGAATTATGTCTACATAAGCAGCAATTTATAATATGATAAACATTTGCATTATTGAGTCTATATTGTGAAACTAAGAATGTTATTGAATATGGTCCCAGGTGTGGAATGGCCTATATATCTGTGTTCAATGTCACACACTGTTTGAACCTTTCAGTCCGAACCCCAGTTACCAAACCTAAACCAGAAGATACGGCTGTGATCATGTACACATCTGGATCTACCGGCGTTCCTAAAGGTTAGTATAAGTTACATATGGCACTTGTGTTGGAATGTTTAATTAACAATACTTGTAAGTTGTATACTACTAAACAAGATTCAAGGTGAATGGTTCTGTGTTTCGGTGTTCAAGTTTTAGTAAAAGCCTCTTTTTATCCTTTGTCTAGTAGCGAAGTTTATATTTTTTTTTTTTTTTTAGCTGATTAAAAAAGATACTAGTGTGCTTTTGGTTGTTAGAGTTGATAACCCAGTTTGCTTCAAATTTAAAGTCAGAAGAACCCTCAAAAGAGCTTCTAAAAAGCCAGTTTTTCTTCTAAGGCAGTGTGCTTTTGACCCCAAAAGTTCCCCCAAGAGCCCATGGCCGAAATGGTTTCAGCCCTCCAGCTGCCAGGTCAATCACATCCCTGATATAGTAGTGGTACGTGTTTGTGTGTGTGCATGGGGAGATTTTGTCCGGAGTTTAACTTGAAAAGTTTTTGAGGTATTGACTTCAAACTTCATATACAGATACAGTCGAAACTCGTTGGCTCGATATATCATGGCTCGATATCCTCGTTGGCTCGATTTTTATTTACTCTTCATATAAATTTCGATCGGATGGCTCGATATCTTGAGGGTCGATATTTCTCCACGCTCGAAGTCGTTTTCGCGGTCCCAAACAAGAATTTCACACTTTGATTTGTTTGCTTGGGTCAATGTCATTTTTGCGGGCTCAGTTAAGAATCGTACACCTTGATTTGTTTGATTGGCTTCATTTAGCACAAGGCGCTAATCGATTAAAATTGCTTGACTGATATTATAATTATTATCGAATTTAAATGGTTTAACAGTTTGAATAAACATGCCATCACTTTAAGTTCTGTCTCTAATTGTTATCCACCCCTAAATTACTATGCATTTTGATATAATTTTTAAGCTATATTTGTGGTACCCACTGTTTACAATTGCTTGTTTTCGCATAAATGTATTTTTATTATAAAAAAATAAAAAATAAAATGATATTTTCTAATAATCGAAATAAGTCATTTTACGAAATTTAGGGTGCGTAACTATGCCCAATAAATACTCTTCCTTCTGTTGCGGAAATAGCATAGCCAATAACAAACGAGGTACATGTAACAGATGAAATATAACATTCTGTAAGCAATCCCGCTTGACTCGATATTCTCGAGGCTCGAAGAACTTTGGCCGGTCCCTAGAATATCAAGCCATTGAGTTTCGACTGTATATCTCATTCATGAGAAGTGCAGTGCACAGGATCAATAACTCTGGCTGCAGTATTGTTTTAGTTATTGCCCTCTGTTCATATTCATACTCATTTATGTCCGGAGCATAAATGAAAAAAAAGTCAAAGTCACAGTGATCTTGAAACCGAAAAGCTTGCGGGATAACTAGACAATGCCCAGACCTATGGTTCTCAAACTTGATTTTGAGGTTGTGCGTGACAAGTAGATGACCTCTTTTGATTTTGGGTTCATCAGGTTCAAAGGTCAATGTCACATTCAAGGTTATGTCATACATACTTATTACCTTCTACTAGGAAGACACATGTTTATCCGCAAATATCAGTCTTCATCTCAACATGATGATGTCCTATGTCTACTAATCTTTTACTTTGAATAAACCGTGAATAAACCGTGGTCATAATCTTAAAACTGCCTCCTAGACATTCAATGTGAAATGACAAGCAGCTGTCATTTCAGTCCATGCATATTTGATTCAATTGTCCAAATATTCCTGACAACATGGCGCTAGATGGGCATAATGTTTCGCAAACATCTCTTGTTATATTTTGAAGTACACTTATTGTGTTTTAATTCCTGCAGGAAATGCTATTATTGCCTTATTTATGAAGGCGCATATGTTCATGATTTAATAAAGAGGAACCTTTTCATGGAAGCTTCTTTCTTAGACCATTATTACTCAAAACTGGACAGATTGGGAATGACTAATTTCAAATAACAATTTAAAAAAGAAATATTGCCAGAAAAGCAGCACATCAAAAATCTCAAATTTGAACATTTAAGTGTGGCTGCATTTATGCTTAATTTCAAATGTTGCAACCCATTCTTTGAAGGAAGAATTAAGAAATTAATAACAACTTATAAATAAATACTCAAACCTGTCAACATACATAATATTTCTATTTATTTTCTGTACAGGTGTGATAATCAGCCACGGTAATCTAATGGCAGGGATGTCTGGACAGTGTCAGAGGATAGCGGGGCTGGGACCACACGACACATACATAGGTTATCTCCCGCTGGCTCATGTGCTGGAGCTCAGTGCAGGTCAGGACATTTAAGGTTTACCATTGCTTTCCATGTGCTTTCTATTTTTAAGGCAGGATTTCATTTTGCCTAATAAAGGGATATTTAAGCTTGCCTGCTTTTTCAAAAAAAATAGTATGTCATAACATATTCATTGTCAATGACATGGTCATGTTTAGGCCAGACTTAAAATATTCTCTGTATCCCCTCCCACGACGAGGGTCAATTTAGTGTTTGTCAGTTGCTGTATTATAGTTTTGGTAATAAAAAAAGCAGAAACTTTCAAAACTTAAAGATAAATTATTATCAGTACAATTATGATTATTTACTACAATGGGTACATATATGTCATGCATTTTGGGGTTCCATTTCAATAAGTATCTCGAACATAATCACCATAGATATTGCCTTAAACTGGGCTTGAGCATGTGTTTGTACGTTTCCACCTTGATAAACCCAGTCATCGATAAAGGTTAAGGTTAATTATGTATTCAGGAGGTGGATGCTGGTGTTGCATTTATACATATTTTTCAATCAAGGGATTTAATAAAAAGCCATCCCTGGATGTCGTCCCACAAAAATGTATACAAAATGGATAATACATGTTTTGGGAGCAAACCAATTGTAACTTATAATACATATGCAAATTGGTCATTAGGCATATCACATGAGCATTTGAGGGTTTTCTGAAAGTTTTGTATTTTTGAATTACCAATCACAAAGTTAACAGGTCTTAGATTATTTTGTATTTTCTTGAATACTTGAAGCAAAATTACACATATAACGAAATAACACTAACAATTGCCATAAAATACTTTAATAAATGAAAGGAGAATTTAACAATTGCCTGCTACTGATTCCCACTTAAATCTGCCCTTCATCCAGTATGATAATATTATAATAAAACCACTTGAGTCGGGACTTTGATGCCTTGCATCAATATTCCTTTTGTAGTTTATATGTGTTAAATAATACAGATCAGACTCATATTTATAATCCCAGTCACAAATTATGAGAAGCAACCAAATCTAGGGAAAATACAATGTTGGTTTACAGAACATTTGCTGACACAAAAAGTGATAACAAATGACAGTTATTCAAAAAATGTTTACTTTAAGGTGTGGAACTATTTTGAGTACAACATATAAGTGTGAAACTGCAAACATGTCGAGGAGCATTAAGGACTTGAGTGGAGACTAATTGCCCTGACCACTCGCAATCAATTGCTAAATCACATATACATTAAGCTTATTTCATGAAACATCTTATATATTCCTTACAGCATGTTATCATAACAATTGTTTGTTATTCACAGAGACTGCATCCCTGTCCCATGGTGTGGCTATTGGCTATTCATCCCCCCTAACACTCACTGACCAGTCCAGCAAGATCAAGAAGGGCAGCCAGGGAGACATCTCTGTTCTCCGCCCTACACTCATGGCAGCAGTACCTGTATGTTCCCTCTATTCCACACCTTTCATATTAACAGATACCTGGCAGAGCTTCTCACACTTCATGAAATATCATATTTAACTCTTTAATATTCATAGCAGTCTTAAAATTGCGAAGAAAATAAACTAATTTCACATCATTACTGGGCTGCATGTTATAAGATACCGGTAGATCAACCATGTAGGATAGCAATGTTTGAAATGGAGTATGCCCTATCATATAGTTGTCACTTTCCCCCTAGGTGATAATGGACCGGCTGTACAAGGCTGTATGGGACCGTGTCAACTCCAGTGGACCTTTCCAGAAGGCCTTGTTCATGTTCGCGTATGACTACAAGAGAAACTCCCTGGAGAAGGGATATGAGACGCCATTGTTTGACAAGTATGTAGTTTTCACTTCTTTAGTGATTGTATTCAATGTATTATTCCCTTCACATAAGTTTCTCGATACGGTCTATATTAACAACCTCCACTGTCCATCTGCCCACTTTTCTTTTCTGAATAATTTATAAACCATTGAACATGTCGGATCAATACATTTGTTCACTGTAATTTAAAGATATTGTCATATTTATGGCTTGATATAACTTTCTACTAATGTCACCCTGACATCATTATGTATTCCCTTTTATCGAAGGGAGACCTACTGTTTGTGTCTTTTTGAAGAATAAGGAATGCTATACTACTCTTCCCAGCATCGGCGTCTTGCTAAAGTTTAAGGGCTAGATGGTATTTTTATATTAAAGTCCAATACCTGCTTCATTTAGTTCACTTCATCTTTCACACATTTATTCAGGACCATCAAACTATAAGATTATTGATGGGATTGTATTTGGGGCCCTAAGGCTCAATGTTAGAGTTACTAAAAATAGAAAAATGGTTGAAACTGAATGACATTAGTTTAGAGTTAACATATTGTGACCAAACTTGGTATGTAGGAAATGTTTATGGAGGACTTTCATATGATTGTGTTTGGGGGCCTAGGGTCAAGGTCAAGGTCACTGTGACTTTATGACTTTAAATAGAAAAAAAAGGTTGAAACTGAATATCAAAATCATCGAAAAGCTGGTTTCGTTGTGTTGTTTCTCGTTTGCAGGATAGTTCAATTATATATATATATATATATATATATATATTTATATATATATATATATAGCAAAATTGACTACATAGTTATTTCCCATTGTGCTTTGATTTTTATAAAAACAGTTAGTAAAATTTAGATAATTATAAAATATAACATATTTTTTCTTATGGCGTTTTATTTACCTCCAACTTTGTATATTGTTGGTTTGTAATGATATACGTCATTTAATGTGAATAAATGACATTTTTCAATTTCCATCCTGGTTTATCAATCACTCGAAACAAATGAACTCAACTCATACTTTTAAGAGAGTACTCATAAAATTTAATTTATTGCCTAAGAAATAAATTTATTTATGATACTTTCAAGGGATATAACTCGTTATGCAGGAAATTATTAGTACCGAGTTTACAATTTTGATGGTATTAGTTAACCGTCTCATTTCGCTGATTTTACAATGCAATAATTTCACAAATAATTTATGCTAACCCTATTTACGCAGTATTTTCATAAGCTTTTAATCCCACCCTACCTCACCCACTATATAGGCCAGTACGTTTTTACCGTATCATACCTAATAAGGTCCTTTCCATATTTGCTTATACGCCATGCCTGTTTGTGTTCATATTATTTTACTGTTATCTGTTTACTATTATTTATTTTACTATTATATGTTTAGCAAAATGCTATAATGTTATCTTACCTTTGCTATACTGTTATTTTACCATTTGTCTTACATAATGCATTTTGTATTATTTGATATGTTCTATTGGAGGGCGTTTTATTTACCTCCAACTTTGTTTCGGCCATGTATATTGTTCGTTTGTAACCATATACGTCATTTAAATTGAATAAATGACATTTTTCAATTTCCATCCTGGTTTGTCAATTACTCAAAACAAATGAACTCAACTCGTACTTTTAAGAGAGTACTCATAAAAAATATTTTATGTAAAAAATATAGCTGTTGGACTCATTCTTGGAAACTGATCTCCCATTTCACTGTGATTTACTTTAATTGAATGCTGTTTGACTGTGAGTCTAAACATTTTGGAATGAGTTTTATGAAAAATTGCAACATTTTGCTGCATTGCTGAATCCACCTGCTTTTTCCCTATAAACTCAGTTCTAATGTGTTCACTTTACATTTCATTTCTTTTGACATGCTCCTTTTCAGAGTGGACATTAGTTTCTTTATGCTGTGCTTTTCCTTTTCCCAGATTGTTGTTCAGTAAGATCAGAGAGTTGCTGGGAGGTGAGATCCGTATGATGTTGAGTGGCGGGGCCCCCCTGTCAGAGAAGACCCAGCGCTTCATGAACATCTGCTTCTGCTGCCCTGTTCTGCAGGGGTACGGCCTCTCAGAGACATGTGGGGCAGGCACAGTCACGGATGGTGAGATTGGTGGATATATTTCTGTTGAGTTACATGTAAACTATGCAATTGAGCTTGTGAATCAGTTAAACATTAAAAGTTAAACATGTTGCAATTTTGCAATTATAGATGAGGTCATGTTATACTGCCCTAACTTGAACTTTAACACTTTCAAACTTGTTTGATGTCACCTCGCAGCATTGGCATTCACAGTTGACCTTATTGAAGGCTGTCAATCATACGAACGGCACACCAACATACCTTATATTTTCCAAAGATGTTCATATTCAGGAGTTTTGCTGTGTGATACTTTTACATCTGTTGCTAGCAGTCTTTTGATGTTCCTGTTGTTCAAAATTGGGGTGGACTTATCTTTGACTGCCACTTCTCAATGCTTTCAAACCTGGAAATACTGAACAAAACATAGTTGAATGCTTTATTTAATTTGAGTTGATATTAATGTTTATGATGCCTTCAGTTGGAGACACGAGCACAGGGCGTGTGGGGCCACCGCTAACCTGCTGTGAGATCAGGCTACGGGACTGGACAGAAGGTAACATACTGTAACACCTCATTCCACTGATTTATGCAGCAACTTGACCAGACTCTTATTTTAATGGGGGCATCCTTAATTGTTTTTATTCTTATTTTTAAGCTTAATAATTATAAACACAATGGTGAAGAATGTTTTATTTACTTTCTCATAATAAGTTGCACTTGTTGACACGAGAGTGTGGTGTTGGTGATCACCAACCATACTGACACATGCCAAGGCTGGGAACTTTTATTGGGAAGTATTAAACCAGGGATATCTTCGGGACAGTGAACTATCCAGACAACCAATTGAAGAAATAGAACATGATGTGTTACAATTATTGAAGGGGCGGGTTGGGGGAATATCTGATTCTGTTTATTTGGTTTTGTGTAACCTTCAGGCAACTACACCACTGGAGACAAGCCATACCCTAGAGGGGAGATCCTGGTAGGTGGGGGGAATGTTGTCCAGGGCTACTACCAAAATGAAGAGCAGACAAAGGCTGACTTTATAGTCATTGATGGCCTTAACTACTTCTGTACTGGCGACATAGGACAGTTTGAACATGATGGCAGTCTCAGGGTCATTGGTAGGATATTGTTAGAAATATATATCATCTTAGTTATGTTGGTTATTTTCATTTATATTTATTTATAAATCAGACCAAGTTTACCTGTCTTATCATTAACAAAAAAGTGTATGTTGTTAAGCAGTGCTTTGGGGAGGATTAAGGAATTTGAGAAGTTTGTCATATTTTGTTTTTGTCATAAACAGTTGCTTCTCCTAAAGCACTCGAACACTTACCATTCTTCTTGATGGTTAGTCCCAATGTATTCAATGCAGAACTCAAGGCAACAGAAAGAGAAGAGATAATCTTTGAAATCAATAAAAGTTAGCCAAGCTGATTTTAATTTGTCAATAAACATGGTCCCTTGCGTCAGGGCAGGGTACAAACATGGCACTGAGTCGACACGGCAAGGATTCAACATTGCATCCAGGGGTCAGGGCAGGGTATAAACATGGCACTGTGTGGATGCGGCAAGAATAGAACATGGCCCCCAGGGGTCAGGGCTGGATATGAACATGGCACTGAGTGGAGCAGGCAAGGAATGAACATCGACCACAGGGGTCAGGGCAGGGTATAAACATGGCACTGAGTGGATGCGGCAAGGAATGAACATGGCCCCAGGGGTCAGAGCAGGGTATAAACATGGCACTGAGTGGACCGGGCAAGGAATGAACATGGCCCATAGGGGTCAGGGTAGGGTATAAACATGGCACTGAGTGGATGTGGCAAGGAATGAACATGGACCCCAGGGGTCAGGGCAGGGTATAAACATGGCACTGAGTGGACCGGGCAAGGAATAAACATGGCCCCCAGGGGTCAGGGCAGGGTATAAACATGGCACTGAGTGGATGCGGCAAGGAATGAACATGGCCCCCAGGGTTCAGGGCAGGGTATTAACATGGCACTGAGTTGACGGGGCAAGGAATGAACATGGCCCCTTGGGTCAGGGTAGGGTATAAACATGGCACTGAGTGGACGGGACAAGGAATGAACATGGCCCCCCAGGGGTAGGGCTGGATATAATCATGGCACTAAGTGGACAGGGCAAGTTATGAACATGGGCCCAAGGGGTTGTTGACCACAAGGAACACAAAGGATGGCAATGTTTTATCTTTAACATATTTTTTTCAAAAAACACTCGAGTCGTTTTTCATTGTTACAAAAAGCAATATATCTTGTCAGAAAGTGATGGCCCTATTGTAATAAATGTCACAGGAAAGTTCTTTGGTTGACCCGCTGCCAACATATTTCATGCCATTGTCATCAGTTAACAAGCATGCCTGCTAGGGGTTGAGGCTATATTCCCTATATGACTATGGCAGATTCTTGACTGAAACCAGAATTCCTTAGGTAAATTCTTCAAAGTTTATTTAAAGTGCTTGCCTATTTCAGTCTCAGAAAATCAGGTTAGAGATCTACGTCCATTATTGTCCTGCACTTCTTTTGCAGTCATTCTGATAAGATTCTGTTCAAATTTTCCATGTAAGGAACTAAAATTACCTTTATTTAGATGTCAATAAATTTATTAGGTCTGATATCAAAATCAGTTTGCCTATAATGGCAGCATATAGCCAAAAAAACATGTAGATAATTCTTATCAAAATTATATGTGTATTTTTATTATGTTTTTCTTGCTATGAAGTGCAAAACTCTTTTGTTTTTATTTTAGATCGCAAGAAGGACTTGGTAAAGTTACAACATGGCGAGTACATATCCCTCAGTAGGGTTGAGACTGCGTTGAAAATGAGTCCCCTTGTTGACCAAATATGTGTGCATGCAAACAGCAGTCAAAATGTATGTATGCCATTTTTAGCTCAACTATTTAAAGAATAAGGAGGGCTATACTACTCGCCCCAGCGTGGCGTCGGGTGTCAGCATCCGGTTAAAGTTTTAGGGCAAGTTGGGATTTTCTCTTATAAGTCCAATACCCTTTCTTCATTTCACTTAATACTTCACACAGTTGTTCAGGACCATCACACAATGAGGTTACATAACTCCATACTATCCTTAATACAAGTTATGGCCCCTGATTGACTTAGGAACTTAGGTTAAAGTTTAAGGGCAAGTTGGGAAGTCCAATACCTTTCCTTCAATTCACTTAATACTTCACACATTTGTTCAGGGCCATCATGTAATGAGGTTAGATAACTCAATATTATCCTTTATACAAATTATGGCCCCTGATTGACTTCGGAACTTAGGTTAAAGTTTCAGGACAGGTTGGGATATTTATTAATAACTTCTATACCTTTCATTTAATTGACTTAATACTTCACATAGTTGTTCAGGACCATCACACAATGAGGTTACATAACTCCATACTATCCATGATACAAGTTATGGCCCCTGATCGACTTAGGAACTTAGGTTAAAGTTTTAGGGTAGTTTGAAGTTGTAGGGCAAGTTAGGATTTTAATAAAAAAAACTTGTCTACCCTTCATTCAATTGACTTGATACTTTGCACAGGTACTGACGACCTTCTTACAATAAGGTTAGATAACTCCATTTAAACCCTAAATACAAATTATGGCCCTTGATTGACTTTTTTTAAATTTTATTTTTATTTCCTTTAACAGGCACATTTTTAAATTCTTAACCAGATTTTCACAAAGGGAAAACAAGTTATTAGAATGACTTGCGTCATTGTTTTGGTGGGCTGGTGGGAGGGCAGCGTCAAAGTCACCTTATGTATCGAATAATTTTAGCTAGGTTTGACATATAGTGACCAAACTTGGTATATAGGAAGAGTTTATGGAGACCTTTCATG
The DNA here is from genome assembly GCF_026914265.1 of Mya arenaria. Lineage (NCBI taxonomy): Eukaryota > Metazoa > Mollusca > Bivalvia > Myida > Myidae > Mya > Mya arenaria. The sequence continues at coordinate 31,123,926 of NC_069136.1, forward strand.
GGATTGCATTTGAGGCCCCTAGGATCAAGGTCAAGGTCAAAGTTACTATTAATAGGAAAATGGTTGGTATTGAATAACTTAACTTTTCTTAAGTAATGGTCGACATATTGCGAGCAAAATTGGTATATATAAAGAGTTTATAGAGACCTTTAATGATATTGTGTTTTTGGCCCCTGAGAGTTATGGTTACTGTTTTCTTTTTGATTTGATTTTTTTTATTGCTTTGGACAGGCACATACATCATTATTGTATTCACTTCTAAGTCAAAGCGGCATAGTCGACTGTGCTGTCTTACTACAGCTCTTGTTTAATAATTGTACAGTGGTATCAAGTTGTTGACTGTTTCTTATTCAACTTTGTACCAATGTGTGCTTTGTTGAGAAATTTTGTTGTCATTTCAGGGTGAAAGCTTTATTATGTTAACAATATGGCATTTTAAAAAGTCTGGAAAGACCATTTTGAAGGGGAAGTTCTTATCATTGATCTACATGTACCTTTCATTTTAAGTAGTAAAATAAAAAAATCAATCCTACACACATTTACTTGAAATGCTAACAATTGTGTGGTTGCAGTCCTGCATTGCATTGGTGGTGCCAAACCACAAGGCCCTCGGTGAACTAGCCACGAATCTGGGGCTGAGGGATCTCGAGTTTGAGGATATGTGTACCAACTCAAAGATTGAACAGGCTGTCCTGAAACAACTCATGGACACTGGCAGAAAATGTTAGTTTGTTACATACTGTTTTGTATATTTCTTGGGTTAAGTCATTTCAAATGTTCCTTTCTTGTTTGGTATTTCAGATCAGGCTCTGATAAAAAGGGAGTTATCTTCTTAATATTGTTAAGATATCATATATACAAACAGTGTATAGCTCATTTAATAAGTAAGTTATTTAATAGTTATTTGTCATCTCTGCTAAAAACTATTTATTTCATTATTTCATAAAATATTAATGCATTTTTTCAGCCAAATTGGAAAAGTTTGAAATCCCAGCCAAGTTGAAACTGGTAACAGAAGTATGGATGCCAGATACTGGACTGGTTACAGATGCATTCAAACTGAAGAGGAAAGTCATAGAAGAAAAATACAAACCCAGTCTACAAAGGATGTATTCAAATGTGGACTAGTCTTATCAACTGAACTTTTGCTTTTGCTGTATGAAGAGTATTGTTATTAAATTATAATATATAATAACTTAAATATTTTTAGACTTAAATTGTCATGACATGATAAAAACATGACAAGAAAAAATGGAAATTTATACTGTATTTAAAGTTAAATAGCATATATTTACACCTCAACTTCCATTCCTTAAATGAACTGCCTTTCGGCAATTGCGTTCATCAATTGATGAACGCAACATCTTCGGATATGTTCGGATCGCAATTCATCGCATAACAATATACATGCAAATTTGATCTTGTTATTGTTTGTATTGTGTCATCAGGTCTCGTAAAATATAAATCAACATTTTAGAAAGTGCTAAGTTATTATATTTTAAAACGTTTTGTTACCAAAAGTGTTTTAATTTTACGTTTAAAAGTGATTTCAAGTGGTTGATATTTTCCTGCGTTATTGTGACGTCATTTGAAAAAAAAAAATGTTTCCGGTAACAGTCGGGTCGTACTATTTACAGAATAGGAAAGAACGGATACTGAATGGTAATCCGAAATGAAATGAAGTATTTTTTTAACGTTTCTTGAATTAAATAATGAACTATTGGTGTAAATATAAGGAATGAATTGCGGGGTTGATGTCATTATCGGGGATATGAACTCAATTGGGCTGGTCAAAGTACGCGTGGAGTCCTTCCAGATGGTATATTCAAGTAATACAACAGCATTCCAAGTTTTCACAATTGAAATGCATTATTGACACACAGGATCTATTAAACATGTGAACTTTGCCTTACCCATGCTATTATGACTGTGTACAGTAGGTAATATGCTTATAAAGAACAAATGTAGAACAGTTTTTGCAGTAATGATACTTTGTTAGTTTTTGTGCCATGTTATTGTTAGCGTCTAATGTCCCAATATTTGTGCTTTAATTGGAATCTATTTCTCTGGTCTTAACATGTTACCTGTAGAACTAAAAGTTGTTTATAAATGCGTATAATGATTGTACAATTCCTGTAAATGTGGGGTATTGTTCTGTTAGTGTTGCTCAAATGTTGCCCTTGATGTATGATTGTTTTGATGTAGTGTACATTGAATACTAGGTATTCTTGTGAGGCATTTTGGCATTCATTGTAGTGAAACTCATATAGCAAGAATGATGTTGTAAATATTTTAAACAGGCAGATAGTGACAAAATCAAGTTTTAGTATTAGATACTATGTTTTATAAAGTTTCATTTCCCCCAATTTATAGTGCCATTGACCCGTTATTGCACAAGTAGAGATCACATGATGTTTATGAATAGGATCGGATTTACATAAATAATAACACCTGATGATCATGTTAAAAATAATATCTATTGTATACGTAGTTTTATTACTCCAGATTTTTGTAGCATAATAAACTGCTTTAATATTATTTTGTCATAAATATTGTCATCTATAATAAAAGGAATATGAGATTGTGTATGGTTGTCTAAGCTTCTGGATTAGACCCATCAAAAGAATTCATCAGAAACCTGTTCAGAAATATTTGCTTTATCGTGCTGTTTTTTTGTTTCATTTTAAATATTCCTCCTCATTCCCACTGAGTTGGCATACTACTTATTGGCTGTTACCACCATTGATGTTCAATGCAGCTTGTTTTGGTAGATAGCCAGGAGACCGGGGGAGTTAATGTTTTCTTGTCCAAGGGTCATGGTATAAGCGGAGTTTATTCCAGTACCAATATTGGGGATGTATGCTCATGGATCCGTCACCGGATCACCAGAAGGATTCACTGTCAATCTATTGCAAAACTCTCCGAAGAAAACACCGCTAAATTTATCAAAGTTAATCAAATTTTATTAAGTGGGTATTTTACAAGTCTAGTATAGGGGATTCGCGGTCACACTCAGTAAGAGTAAGTTATTTATTTTTGCTCTACTAATTAATTTATTAATCTATTCAGCAGCTGAGCGGCACCTTGCTTATGCCCGGCTGCCGAATTGTTTGCTAATTGTTGAGTAAAGCAAAACTAGTCAATAACTATTACATAGAAATAATAATAATAGCAATACCATAGTGTGTATTTGTAGTTAAAGGCCTCCAGCCTTAAAAATGCAATAAGTTATATGATCTGTAGTATGGTTAAGTGTGACATTGATGATACAAAGTGAAGGAACTACAATATTGGTATAATGGCATTAGTATTTACATTTTGTTCAAACGGTTATAATCGCTTAATTGAAACATTGACATACGTGCTTGGCAATGTTTTTTTCAGTAGCCATAATTCTTGAGAATAATTGTGCGTTGAATCAAGTATTGTTCATAATAAGTTTTGTAATTAAGAAAGGATTCCAATGCTCAAAGCTGCACTCTCACTGATTGAACGTTTTGACATTATTTTTTTTTGTATTGGAACGAGCAGTTTTTGCAAAAATATCTGACATCCAGTAATAAAAGACTGATGACAATAGATCAGATCACAGATGTTCATATTTCCTCTCCAAAATTGATATTTAATGTTTTTTTCTTAAACCGTTAGTAACGGTTTAAGCCATAAAACATGAATTTTGGAATGAAAATGTGAAAATCTGCGATTTGATCTTTGTCAACTGTCTTTCAACACTGGTTTGCAGACATATACGCAAACATTTGCTAATGCCAATACAAAAAAATAAAAAAAAGTTGGAAAAACGGTTAATCTATGAGAGTCCAGCTTTTAAAATGAAAAAATGTAATATATCTTAGACCACGAATTCATTCAAGTTTAGACAGTACATCAAGGCGCGTAGCTGCCTATACGCGAGTACGCGGCTGAGTGCACAATATTCTGACATTTAAAACATCAGCCAAAGTTGCAGTAGACGTACTTGATTACGTGATTCTAAAACTGTCCATTTTCCAGTACTATATAAAGCACATCAGAATGACCAGAAAGCAATTGTTTTCAAAATTAACCGAGGGGGAATGTCCCCCGAACCCCTCTAGCACAATTATGAATCTACATGGTTAAAGTGCTAGCTACGCCCCTGGCATGTATCAGCAAAAACCTGAAATCTCTGCCAGTTTTGCTCGTTTTACCTTCAGTTTTGGAGATGCCAAAGGCTTTGTCGATTCAAACCGAACTAGAGGCACTCTAATTTATTTTTAAGAGCCAAATGTGATAAAAACAATACTAAGAAAACAATGTTTTTTAATCATATCTCTTATTATATTGACGATACAATGCGGTGCATCATATATAAAGACCATTTCGGGACTGCTTTAAATCGAATCGAAACTGATTTTTAGGTATCAAACGTTACTGCTGCATTTCGCAATACTGACCTGTTAAAATGATATGATACTATGTTGGTGACCACAGAGACACTAGCAGTATTTTTACCTTTATTAATGGGCACGAATTTCTCACTTCTCGTGGTGAGGTATTGTGGTACACATGTGGACGGGTTATCCGTCGTCTGTCGTTAACAAATGATCTGTTTATACTCTAGACACCACGCTTTAAGATCTCGGATGGGAAAGTAGGTAACTAGATCAGTTCAGTAACACTTGAGTTTTTATTGTGTTGAAGACACGTGCAAATTTAAGTAACCTAAAATAATATATTTGAACATGAGTCTCATTCAGTGTACTCGGGTTAGTGATATACATGTAGGACCACCAGATTCTCTTGGTTGTGGCCAAAGCGCAAACTCACAGCTTTTGTTTTCTGAATGTACGATGACTGTGGTTTGAAATAGGTACAATCTTTTCTGTGCAGCCAAGTCAAGACTTGAATCTTGTATTGCCGAAAATGATTTTATTATTATTATTCTAAAATTACTGGTCACGTCACTGTGTCTACAATTGTTGTGAAACACGTACATTTGATTGGTTTTTGCCTAACTATTTTGCGAAGGTTTTATTAAATGCGAATACATCCGATTTCGATATAGTAAAATAGTGAACGTTCTATTAATGCCATTTTGTCTTCCAAATCATTCATGTATAATGTCATGTACATTTATATGAGGGAACAAACGCATTTCATGATTTATTGCTAAACAACAGTGCAACACTGACCCTGTATACTCAACTCTAGAGTGAACACGTGCGAAACGAGGCGAGGCCATGTGATGTAGTTCATTGGCACTATGTGTAAACTCAAGTGCAACAAAACGTACTTGTACAACAGTGAGCGGGTTTTGAAATGACATGCTCGATTCCAGGCGAATATATATCGAAATATAACACTCGATCCTTGGTCGCTGTCGATAAACTTAATAAAGAAATCGACCCACTGTTTGTTAATATAAAAAAACATACTCGGCAATAAAGTCTAGCGACATGGTTTTAACTGGAGCGGGATTTGTTATTGGTCCCAGGTTTTTCTGAAAAAATACGTGTATTGTAAGTCTGATTTTTTTCTTGTCTTGTATTAGATAAAGGTGATTTTAATCCAGTTACTGTGGTACCAAATTCTAACTTATTTAACCTTAAATTACTTACTTTTTTATTCTTCCTAAACACATAGGGTAAGACATGCAAAGTCACCAAAAAAACGCTCTCTTTGTGAAGTTTAATTCAAAAAATATACGTAATCAAACTAATGGTTGCACTTAGGTCACCTTAATGACAACAACAATAAAACAGATAAGAACGGGGCACCTATATGCATTCATGACGTTGACATGAACGTCGGTTGACGTCAGTTAATAAGTATGACAGGTAGCCGGACAAACAATACGGTTATAAACCGAACAGATTTGTTTCGCTCTGTCCAGTGGTTAACGCTATGTTTAAAGGGTTTTGGGTATGAATTGTTTCTACGCTAGATCAGCTGACTTTCAACTGATTCATCGTTTCAATCCTGAATGAAAAGATGAACAGCCAACGTGCGTGTCCGGTGTGTTACGGCAATGGCTAACCAGAAGTTGTTTTCTGCAAGTTCTTGGGTGGATCTTGATCCATACCATTTATAACAGAGCTGTCATTCTTAATTCATGTGTAAACCGAGCAAGTAAGAGTTCGACGTAGTATTTTAAAATATATTGTTGTTTTTCCACGCTATTACTGAACAAACGTTGCATACATCATACCAACGTCACATAAATGACTGAAATATTTCTGATTTGGCGGTTCTGTTTAATATTAAGATGATCACATATATGTCAAATAAAATGTTATCACAGTTTTGGTAAACTCTTGAAATTTGGCTAGGCTGTGTTTATATTAAAAAAGCGTAAAGTTAGTAAATGTTAGACACTTACCCATACCAAGCATGTTTGGATGCTGTGATGCAATAATGAATATTCAGGGTACGTTTTGCATTTTTTTTAAAACGACTTACACTTATGACTTATAAATATTTGTTTTGAAATATCGATGTGTTTGAACGCGTTGTCGCATGACTTTTGCCGAGTACATTTTTATTCCTCTATCTTTGTTTTCCGCCTTTTACAAGCGGCACTATTTTCTTGGAAGAAATGTCCGGACTGATGTTACTGCTTTCCTCCAGTTCTGATCTTTCATCTATGACAGTAACCGTGGACATGTTCACCGGACGTCGCTTGTGTTGGCGGCGGTGGCTAAGTGATGAGTTTAGATATGAAGTCAAATTAAGTCTATTTCTCTTAGCGATCGATTCAAAAGGTTCATATTCAGTTTTCATTTTCGCCATCTCTGGCCGCGGCGTGTCTTCATGCACATGCGCCTCCTCACGCCCATCTACATTCTCAACTACTAACGTTTTATCATATTTGTTAGTTTTTACACGTTTAACAATCGGCGCCAACTTCCTCGGGTGCGTTCGCGGCCCGATTTTAATCATAGTGGGGGCCGCCTTTGTTGCTCCCTCCGATATATTGCCGTTTTCAATCGGCTGTCCGGATGGGCGGCTTGGGAACGGTGACGGACCCTGGCTTCCGGTGCTTTCTTCGAGGCGAGTAAGCGAGTATAACGGGAACTTGCGGCGGTGTTTGTATGGCGGCCCCCGCCGCATGCGCTCCACAGTATCTATGACGTGCTGGTCGTCCCTCTGCTGCAGCCCCCGTCGCAGCTGGTCGATGCGCGCCAAATACGCCTGCTGCCGCTCGCTCACCACCGTGTACTCGTCTAGCCATTCATGGAGACGCTCATTTGAACGTCGCTGCCTGAAACAAACAACATACATTTATGTTATATATAAAAATATAATTATTTTTGGAAGAGATATAAGCCGTTTATTTTAGCTTGTTTTTAATATGCATTCATGACACGAAATGAAATGTGGGGTGTTGCTTCTTAAACAAGGCATTTTTATAACCTGCACGAACCTTCTGGCTATCATCATTGTGTCATTTGTCCTTATATAATTACTCCATGTCGGATCAATCAAATGTTACATGCAAAACAGTGCACACTCGATTAGTCCCTTATGTCAGAAATCATTGGAGAATGGATTCATGAATCAATATGTGTGGTTGTTTCAGCCAAACGTCGATAAGCTTTGCTTCTTATGAACACTACTTTCGAATCATTGTAGGTGTTGCCTGGAAATATCTCTCTTTCGCACATTGTTATGATCCGATAAATCCTCTATTTAAGTATTATATCAGTATTTTCTTCATTACGGCAAAAATATCACTAGAAATATATACTGTACATCTAGAGTGATCACTTCTAATAGTTACACCAAGGATCTCAATTACCATGCACAATCCATGTCTGCTTATCCTTAACGCTTTCCACAAATATTGTCCTTCCTTTCATTTCAAATACTTAATCAAATGAACCTTTTATATTCACGATCCATATTTTCGTAACAAGTATATCAAGTAAAGACTACAAAATTGGCATTAAAATCAAAAGCTTTTAACCTTTTAGTTTAAATAAGTGTTTTTCTATCGAATCTCTGAATAGCAATAAGGTATTACACATATATCAGAAGGTATACGGTTACGCAAATTAAATCTTCGCGTGATAAAAAAACCCCATAAGATTCCTTACGTCTGTCTATTCACAAAGTCCGAGAGAATATTGAAGGGCATATTAATGTCAAAATGAGGTAAAAGAATGAGCTCAAAGCTGATACACGAGCTGGCCTTTTTTAATAAACGCTGCACATATTGATTGAAAAAGGCACTGTGAAACGCGACAGTAAGGAGAATCGATACACAATGGGATAAATATATTTGGTGAAAAGCCTTTTATTTCAGCTCGTTTGTGGAGACAGCTTTGTTAGACCACACTATCACTTGAAAAATGTGATCACACTTATTCCAGCTGTAAAACTTTTTATTTAAACATTCCCCTAGACTTTGTGCGTGTGCTTAGGTTGCTGTTGGGATTTAGTCGATATAAAACATATTTAAACGAAATCAAGAAAAAAGCCAAATTTAACACGTAGTTGTGATCTTGACCTAAAGCATATCGCATGGTATTTGAGTGCATCACCACGTGCGGGCGGTGTACCCGGCTCAGCCTCCGCCCCGCCCTACAGCTTCCACGGGATTTTTAATGCCAATACGATGGAAATATAATGTATAAACAAATACAATTCAACACAATGAACATTATTATTATTATTTATACTAAAACTTTTTTAAGCATTTATTAAAATGTTCATTTCTCGTCCCGAGTTATTCACCTCGGTTATAAATGAGTGGATAGCAAGTATACTGTTGTAATGAATATTTAGGAAGTATTGCCAAAAGAAAGACATGGTCTTTTTGTTGTGATTTCTACACACTTGTAACTGCAAATCAAATTGTATAGATATACTATACCAGTGTAAAAGTCAAGCCATTGGACGTATGACAAAGTAACTTAAAAGACAAAAAAGTACAGGCGGGCAGATGGAAGAATATAAAAGCGAACCACCTTTTCTCTAGTCACAAAACTTCCAATTGTGTGACATGCAAAACAAAAATGTACAACTTTTGTGAAAAAATGTGCTTGGGTATGAAAATCGATTCGTGAAATTGGTGAAAAGGGTAAATTGTGAAATGTGCGGTGAAAACAGCTGTAAGTTGATATGAAACACTCTCGAGTCCATTTCCTGAGGTGAAACCAGCTTGTTATTGTGTCTAGAGGCCGAAAGGTCGAGTTTCTGGTGGGGCTTGAACCCAAGACCTGTTTTGTTCTATTATGCTGGTCATAGTCTATATAGTAATGTCATCTCTACGACTGTAAATGGATCGCCATTTGCATTTACAGTTACATAGTTTTCATACACACACATTGCTCGAACTACAAGACTACTGTTACCAACCTTACGTGCAGCATTTGCTAGATTATTTGAGATGTTTTTATTCCTTAGTCACTGATGTGTCAAACAAATTCAAAGTTACAGCTGTAAGTCTCAACTATGTGTGAAGTAATATGGGATCAGATCATGATTTTTAACATATTTTGTCAAGTTGTGCTTCAATTGATTGAATACCAAAATATGAATACTTTCAATCATATTTCATTAACTTATTCCATACATAGATCTCGTTCTCTCTTCTCTTGCTCTCTATGTATATTTATATCAATTGAGCGATATTGACTTTCTTAATCCTTAGTTCAACATTAATAAACTTTCAAATCTTAGCAAGCATCTTTTGTTATTGATAACATACCGTTTACATTTGGAGAGATACTATTCACTGAGTTAATTCGTATCTTAAGTATGTTTAAGTACTTATCGTAAAAAGTAAATGTCTAAAGGTTTAAAACGCGCGCACCTTGAGAGAGTTTACAATGTATTTACCAATGTCAAGAGGAAGATAATATAGCTGTTTGTATGGAAGGGTATTTAAGTAAAAAATCAATTCATGTACATGCATTATTCTTGTATGTAAATTACATTAATATTATGGTAAATTTATATTCTATCATGACTGCTAACATGTGTATTCATACTAGTGACATGTGTATTCATACTAGTGACAACTGCATAGTCTCAAATGGTAAATCGACATTCTATTATTATTACCAAGATGTTTATGCATGCTATTGCGTGTAAATAATAACCGTCTTATTCGTGCATGTAATTGAGCGAGTTCATTGTGTTGCTTCATTACTTCTGCATGCAGCATAATCAAACTTTCCTTCAACATGTAGATTCTAATGTTAAAATTCCACTTCTACCTTATATCAATTAGAAATACACAAATTCAATGTTCTGATTTTTGCAATATAAGCACTCATAACGCACAAAGCATTGTGCATTGTGTTATTCGAGATATGGAAGGGAACCAGTAATAAAAAAACAAAATTCTAGCGCAAATTGCTATAAACGGGAGGTCACTCTGTCAAGCATCTTCATAACTTCGGGATTTTCCGTGACGAGACGGTGCATGGATAAACATTACCCGATTCCTACAGCCCCAGATAATACGATGAACAACGACGATAACAAAACAACACATATTATATACACGTCGTATGAGGTAAATATCAATAAACATACATTGTACATTGAAAAATTACATTAAACAAGCCGCAACATTCTTACGTCTTAATCAGGAGTATATATTTGTCCAAATAGAAGTTTATATTTGTCGACCGCAAGCATGCAATTCGGATACGTCAATCCGGATACATTGGACTTGCAACTTGTGAGAAAGTTTTAATGTTTTACTTGCAACTTGTGCGAAAGTTTTAATGTTTTACAAATTGGGTTGTACACGTTAAATGACTCATCGCAAACTGGAACAATGACTATTTATCTCACAGTTTCTATATAAATTTAAAAATCTGAAGAAGCAAAATCGTTCTACCGTGTTCAAGGGAAATCGACATTGTCTGGTCATTGCAAATCTTATAATCAATTTTAGTTTTGCACTAACCGATCGGTATAAAGTTCTGTTTAGACGTAAATTGTACTTTTATGGAGATATACCTAGTGTAGGACAATGATTTGAACCCACGTCTAACTTGCAAGACTGGCCCCCCTTACCTAATCTGAGTCTACTCTGCCCCTAAACCAGCTCTTTTTACGATTTTTGATATTTTATGTGGCTGGTGTAGGGTCAGAGGAATTTCTATAGTGAAAATGTGGAACTTTGCTCCCCCTCGCAGGAGAGGAACTTAAATCAATATATCTCTGTAACCATGCATTGGATTAATATTTCAATGTTACAAATATATTATCAATATATTTATTAACCTATCTGAACTTTAACTTTTGTTTTTTAAACCATTAGGTCTTAGTTAGAGGCAATCCAATTCAGAGTTATCTGACAAATCAAATGCCTCATGTATAAATGTACTTATGCCATACATATTTGCTGTAACCTTTACCACAACATATCTGAGGTGTACAAAACATTTTTTTCTGTTCAGATAGGTTCAATAATATCTAGATAACAGATGCATAGTGATAAAATGTTTATTAAATGATGTTTTACAAAGATATAGTGGTTTAAGTTCCTCTCCTGCGAGGGGGAGGAGAGTCCCACATTTTCACTATAGAAATTCCTCTGACCCTACACCAGCAACATGAAATATCAAAAATCGTTAAAAGGGCTGGTTTAGGGGCAGAGAAGTCTTTGAAATTATGTAAATTCATGCCGTTACTAACTGAGCCACTGTTTACTCTGAGGTCCCCAGCTAGCTCAGTTAGCGGTAGAGAGCAGGATTTCTAGTGTCACGGGTTCAATCATCACCAGGTATATATGCATTACTGGAAAAATAATTAAATATCTAACCAAGAAATCACAAATGGAGGGGGCAAAATTTAGCTCAACTATTATTGGTAAATACCGCCAAGACACACAAGCTAGGACACAAAGACACTAACAGTAGTGGGTAATCTATTTCAAAGCTTTAAAATATGTACTGAAAGACATCAATTATAATGTTTTAGTCCGTCAAAATCTAAATAACGTGTTTTAATAGTGTTAAATAGTCCATGCATATTATGAGTGCCATGAGAGGTACTGTTTCATAAGAAACACTAACAGTTAATTGGTCGACGACAAACCTAAATAACCACTAGGATTTAGGGCCAGGGTAGGGTTAATAAGGGTTAATAAGATCAATTTCTACTTGATCCGGCAAGGTTAATAACATAGAAATAGACATTCTAAACCAGTAAAGACAAAGGGGAACATTTGGTTGAGACTTTGAGCCCTTTCTACATTTTTGTAATTATTACAAACAAAAACGATTTTAACCGGTAAAAATGATTTTATGTGATATTTTTTTTTAGTTCTTAACTGCTTAATACCTAGTACAGTGCTTTAAAGTAGCTTTCCCTTAAAGTTGAGGTGTCTTTGCATGTCCTTGTGTGTCTTAGCGGTCCTGAGGTGGCTATTTCACAAAGATTATTTGCAATGGTTCTTTTGTAACCCTTTAATAAGTTGAGCGATGTAGGACCACTATGTCTCTTGTCTAAATTAAAGATGGGAAGAGCCTAACTTGAGCTAAAATGAGTTGGAATATTGAAAATCAGTAAAACATTAAGCATTTTACTGTTTTAATCTTTTGAAGTTTGATCATACGATTGACTTGAGCATGAACAAATTTTCATATTTACAGGCCTTATCTGTTTTATATCCAGATTTTTTCTTATTATCTATCGTAAAATATGTTGTTGTTTTTTAAATTTATGATAGACAATAAGAATTATTTATATTTTTCTTATTTGTCCTATAATTACATGAAAACACAAGTAGTAAGTTTCTTACAGTCAATCATGGTTTTTGCTTTACTGTAATTATGTATAATTTGTTTTCGTATTGTCTATCATAAAATATATTTATTAAAATTTATGATAGACAGTAAGAAAAATATTTCATGATAGATAATAATGAAAATAATTCCTGATAGACAGTAAGAAAAAAATTCATGATAGACAATAAGAAATATTTAATTTAAACATATGTATTAAAATTTATGATAGACAGAAAAATATTTCATGATAGACAATAATAAAAATAATTCATGATAGACCATAAGAAATATTTTTCATGATAGACAATAAGAAATATTAAAAAAGAAAATCTTATTGTCTATCATAAAATATGATAATATTTATGATAGACAGTTAGAAAGATATTTCATGATAGGCAATAATAAAAACAATTCTTGATAGACAGTAAGAAATATTTTTCATGATAGACAATAAGAAATATATATTTCATGATAAACAATAAGAATATTTTTTCTTATTTATCATTTACATAAAAAAATATTGTCTATCATAAAACATGGTTTTCTTAATTGTCTTTGCTAAACATATATATTTTATTTATTTTCTAATATAAAATGAATCTTTCATACTGGGATTAATCTTATCAATAAAAAAAATAGAAATGAACATTACTGTTCATTTAACTTTAACCATTGTTTATCTGCCATCATATGGCTTCAAGATAAGTTTAATGAATTTTATTATAATAATAAGGTAATAAGTGATACTGGTTATGAAAGTTTATCTTAAAAGCAGGGGAGAGTTCAGGAATAGACGTTAGAGAGGGCATACCTAAGGGGTGTACTCCGCTCCCCAAGAAAGGGCATACCTAAGGGGCGTACTCCGCTCCCCAAGAAAGGGCATACCTAAGGGGCGTACTCCGCTCCCCAAGAGAGGACATACCTAAGGGGCGTACCCCTCCCCCCAAGGGTCCGCTAGACGTAAGCAATTTGTGAAGACATCAGAAAGACATACAAGTGAACATAACACATCGGTGGCCTTCAAGTAGTGGTGATATTGACTTCATGGCATATCTTGCACATGTTCAAGGATTGCGTTCTGCTACAAGACTGGAGAAAATAACTTTTTTCTCAGTTTTATGGCATGTATGCTTTTCTTGTTTTCAACAAATATCACACGGATGATGGATACATTTTCACCAGTATTGGAAATTGTTGGAAGACGTGGAAACTGTTGTTTATATACGGATGAAGAAACATCAAGAGGACATAATTAAAGGAGGTTGCGCTGTTTGAATTTGTTGTTTTTATGAGTTCACATCGCCTGCACATGATGGCATTTGAAAGGTGTAGTTTATTAATTTCCACTCCTTTGAGATAGAATGCAAACTTTGAAGACTTTAGTGATGGGGCATGTGCCGGGTGTGCCATCCCCCCTCCCACGGAAGCGTTTGTGTTAACTGTTGGTCATTGCAATTGCTCATTGATCTGTGATAGACTGCAGACTGTGAGCAGAAATTATTGATTGGCAATTGAAGCCAATTCTATTTCTTTCTCACTTACACTTGTTTGATCAATGTACTTTTCTTTATATTATCAAAGAACATATTTGATGCAAAAAATAAAATATATCAATTGATTTTGTTAATATGTACCTTCAAATGTCCATAAAAGAAATGGTATATGATAGGGTTATTTTTGTATGACATACATAAATATCAATTAAAATATTTCTTTGATAGACACTAACAACTTCGTATTAAAAGGTACATATTATTGAGATGCGGACAACAGTTTCATAAAGGTGATACTTTTAAGCCTAAAATCTGTTTGCTCAATAGCCTATTTCGTCAAGCTAAATAATCTGTGATAGACAACAGTTTCAACGTATTTATAAACGTTGCATTAAAATAGTTCATGATAGACTCCTAAAAAAGTATGGAATATACTATAATATAGTAATATTTCCTTTCCTTTTATAACATAAAAGTAAAAAAAAAATATCACGACAAAGATGAACGACATTAATAATTCTGATGGCCTCAAGCAGGTCCGATCATAATTTAGGATAGATAACTGGGCCGACCAGAGGGAACACGCTCCTCGCGGTAGGAATTTGCCGTGGTATTTTTTTCAGGTAACACCGGTGCGCACCTTGCGAATCACTGAAACAACCGAAGATAATGGTCCCCAGCTTTATATGAATTTAGCTTCGTCACGGATTTATACAAATGCTTGTTGTCTACTGCTTGCTGGCTGTGTTATAGTACTGGATGTTTTCGCTTAGCATAACCTTAACTTATTAATTTGAATTATAAATAAACTATTCGTTCAGATTCACGCAAGCAGTTATTAGGCAGAAGTCAGCAGACATTTGTCAGTCTGTAGATAAAATCTAAAATTAACAAGTTTCTAATATATGGCAGCAATTTGGAATTAAGAAGTAGTAAAATCTCTAAATGTGCGTAACATTTGTATGAATGCACATGTAAGCAGTAATGATAGAACAAAGATTTACCATAATATCAATGTAATTTACATACAAGAATAATACATTTATATGAATATCATATATGGCAGCTATTTGTAACTAAGATGTAGTAACATCTCTAAATGTGCTTAACAATAGTATGAATGCGCATGTTAGCAGTAATGATAGAATATAAATTTACCATAGTATTAATGTAATTTACATACAAGAATAATTCATTTATATGAATTGATTTTTTACTTAAATACCCTTCCATAGTTTGCGATATGAAACCAAAACAGTTTTGTCCACATCAATATATATATATATATATATATATATATATACTATTTTAAACCTATTTAAATGATCATTTCGGTATAAAGCTCAAATGTGACCAAAGCTGACCGATTATAGAACCCCGCTCGAGTCGTTTCCTGGACAGAAACCAGTATTGGTGTCCATTTTGGGAGGCCATTAGATTGTACTCCGGGTTGGGAAGGACACACAAGCCCTTGCCTGGGAGGCGGACACCTATATCACCAGATCACTAACACACTCTACCGACGGCATTGGCCGTGCTACACGTCGCCTTCCTGCTTGTTAAAATGAGGTGCCCGAATTGATAAGTGACCTAACCACACAACAAGCAGCTTGTAAATATTCAAGGATTACCTACCTTAATTAAAACAAACAATTAAAAATAAATATGAAAAGTACCAAGAACCGTCAGACTTACAAATAACAGCTATAAAAAGTTACACTCTGAATCAATGATAAATTATAGGTATTAGGTAGAACGTTATACGTGATCTTCATTACAATTTAGTAACTTAAGCCTTAAAAGATGAGTGACACATCCTATATTTTCCGTATTGGCGCACTATGTTTAACTATTTTGAACAGAACCGCAACATAATGGCGTCTAGGACGTCAAACCTAAGTAACGTGTTAACGTTCTGGCACGTCGGCGCATTCAAACACACTTACACGCTGAAACGATAAATATAGGCAAATACACTAGCAATTCCTACGGCGGTGAGAGTGGGGGTGGGGGACCTCCTTAATTTTGTCATGAAAATATGTTAGAAAGAATATGAATTGAATGCACCTAAATGTACAAGTTACGGCTAATATAAGCCATTTCTTTCTTGCGGGGGACGGGGGGGTGGGGGAGGGTACTGACAAACGCTTACATCTTATGTAAAACCTAAAATTATATCGCATTCGGGGTGGAGGGGATGCCGTCCCCACCTTATCAATAGTTCTGGCGTGATGGTGGCTCTGACGACACGACCACACGCCAGGAAGAGATGGCTGGAATCAGCCATTATACTGTTACATACTGCTACTTACGAATCCTTATACTTCAGTCTCATTTTGTTGATGTTGTAGAAGGCCGGGTGGACCTTTCTCCGCTTCAGTTTCACGACGCCGATTGGATCATCTAGTTTTAGGCGACCAAGCTTTTCCAGGAGGGCGTTCGGCGGCGGCTTCCGTTGTGGGGAGGTGTGACCCGGCCGCTCCGTGTTTAGGGACCACGTGAACCCCAGAGCGGGGACACTATGACTGTTGCAGGGGCCGCCAGGCGCACGTGGGGACTTGTTATAAAACACGGGGCTATGACTACTGTATCCCACTTCGGAAGCGCTCGATTTCGTTGCCGTACCAAATTCTGCCGGTATATGAGTGTTATTACTTCCAGATGCGTCATGTTTCAGCCAATTTCCACTGGAATATTTTTTATTTTGGTCATTTGCAGACATCATTGCAGTCATATCTTCATCAAACTTTTGCTTAAAGGACTTTTTAAGACATTGACATTGAGCCTCATTCTCTTTCACTTTCTCAATTTTACGACGCTCATGACTGCCCACATCAGCACCACTGGTATTGGTCACTTGGTTCCCGGGGCTGGGATGTGGAACCATAGGTCTGTTATGGATGGAATCTGTACCCATGGGCTTGGTTTGGTTCACTGTATAGTTGGGGACGAGCGCACTTAGGAGGCCAGTCGGGTTGTTTAGATACAGGTGTAGGGCCACCTGAAATAAGATCAGTTACAACCATAGAAGGATTTAAGCAAATTCATAATGAATTTAACATGTAAGATAGTTGACAATGAACGCGGTCATATAGGCGATACGCTAAACAACAGCCAAAGCCTCGAATGAAACTTACTGTTTAATGCATCTGTGTATTATAAACAAGAAGTTAAATGACTGCAAACATTTAGTTTTCCTGTACTTTACTCTTAAACAGGTTCACTGTTAACAAACGGAAACAAACTAGACGCCAAATTGCGACATATCGTGCCTGTTGAAAGAGCTCTTGACACGAACATGATGCGCTTCTATGCAGCTGCAACACATCCTTACATGGAGCTAAACAATACGTTTGAATGCGAAACTACGCCTCGGCTAAGTGTGCCTCCACGGCATGTGTTTGAGTATCCTATTATGCAAGAAACAGCCCAGATAAGGCTCAGTCCAGACATGCCTATCAACAGTAGTCATTTTGAGATTTAACCCTCTAGGTGTGACCTTGATCTTTGAGGTACAGATCTGGGTCTTGTGCGCGACACATCACCTTATAATGGTGAACCTTCATGGCAAGTTGTTTTGAAAGTCCTATAAAACATGGTCAAGATACAGCCCGGACAAGGATCATTTCGATGTTTGACCTTAGCGTGACCCTGACCTTTGATGTGCAGTCCAATGTGTTTTGTGCAACACGCCACTTCATCATGGTGAACCTTCATGGCAAGTTTATTGAAAATCTTAAAATGCATGGCCAAGATACAGGCCGGACTAAAGTTCAATTCGGACGGAAGTACGGACGCACGGGCGCACGCACTTGCAAGGAACCGCCATTGTGACAACTAAGTCTCGCTCACCACAAGCGGGGTCGACAAGACGGTGTTGTGTAGGTTTTAAGATATTTTGACTGCATTATTACACTCGATATAGATGTGTGGTATTAATGTTATTCGGGTTTTAACCAAGAATGATGCAATGGATTATGTGCTGACTAAGCTAATTTAATTTGAAATCTGCTCCCAAAAATAAATTGGCGTACTGAAATATTATAAGATTATCATGTATGCTTTTTATTTTGTGACAATTATGTATTATTCTAAATCAGTTTAAGCTCGTTTTATTATAACAGGTGAAACCGTCATATTTTGATATATGACAATCTGACAATCTGAAAATCGATTGGAACCTCGGTCTAGTTGTAAGATATTGACAGTGAACCCAAGGACCACAGGTTCGATTCCCGGCCTCACCATTTCCCCCGGAAGGCACGTCAAACGTCCTTAGTGGCCGTGCTTTCCACACGTGAATGTGAAAGAACCAGACGAGCTGTAACCATAATTGACCCATAATTTAAACAAGCATACATCTCCCCATGTAAAAATTGATCATGCTCGCAATACAACAGTAGATTACTGTTTCTTTCATGCTTATTTGCTAAAACAATAGAAGTAAAACAGTTATAAAGCTCCTACCTTAGATGACGAAGACACCGTCATGTTAATGTTCACAAATAAGTCAAAACACAAACAAGGGCGAAACTTTTCATCTAAAACCAAACGACTGTATCGAAAATAAATCTTTGAGGTTTAAAATACACAATGCTCGATCTAATTTGTCTTGAAACCAATTTTCAATATCTTTTTTTTACACCGTGAATGAAATGAAAGTCTACGTTTCCCTCATTAACAACTCCAATATTTAATTTTGACGCCTGTCAATGTTCTGTTTCTAAATTCAGCGGGCAAATCCAATAATCATGTGGTACAAATCTCCTTTGGTAGCTATTAGTATTGACAATTGAAAAATGAGAATACGATCGTATTAAATACATACAGATTTGGCGTTATTAAAGCTGGAAAGGTGAATTTTATACGACCTGAAATCGCTTACTATACAAAAGGAAATATTGAAATCACTGAGATTAGGATCTTTGTCCTAATCCGAGTGATAGACTATATGGGCTAGAAGCTACAATTGTTTCGCCACACAAATTGCTACGTTTCTTCATAAGTTCAAATGTTTTGTCCATGTTATTGTTTACTATTGTTCTTCTGTAACCTCTCGGTATTCAGGTTAGGATGTTTTCCCTTACTTTGGTCCATGTTTTGCTGTTTTTGATTGTTTTGTTAAGGAAGTTTCAAATCGAAAACAAAACTATTTTAGAAAACAAGTCAGGAAAAAGTCGTTTTAATAGTGTATAGTAGCATTACAACCAATCGTTCAGAATTGACAAAATGGCGACTGACATGTGAGTTGTGAAAGAAAATCTAAAACATTTGAGGACGTTTTTAGAGTGGGGGAATGCCCTAGTGTGTAGGTATGACCGGGGGAATGCCCAGTCTGTAGATGTGACCGGGGGAATGCCCCAGTCTGTAGGCATGACCGGGGGAATGCCCCAGTCTGTAGGTGTGACCGGGGGAATGCCCCAGTCTGTAGGTATGACCGGGGGAATGCCCCAGTCTGTAGGTATGACCACAAATGTCCGAAGTGAGTTTGTTGTGTCGGAAGTCGAAATCAAACGATAATTTATCAGTGAAATCAGTGGTTTTAAGCATATAAAATGTTAGCTGGTTTTTCAGGAAATGTTAGTTAATGAACAACCATGGTATCCATACAAGTTCATTTGATTAGATTATCATTGCAATTGCCGGTAGTCAAATTCGGTATTACTAAAACTCCTTCACATTTTGGAAGTTTGGCGTCGGAATGTAGCGAAATGTAATGGAGGTATCAGTTGTTTTTTTGTTTACGACTTGGATATTGATTTGAAATGGTTAATAGGCTGTATTTTAGTGGATCAAGGTATAAATTGGCGATAAAAAGCCAATGAAATTTGTTAAAATTGATGTGTTTCAAAATTTATGTTGCCAGAAACGACTCCTTCAGTATAGAGCGTACCGGATACGTGACTTAGTTTCCAGTTCCGGCTATCTTGGTGAACAAGTGCGCGCACCTGTACAAAATGACGACCATTTAGACGAAGACATTGTTTAGAAAAGCCAAAAAGCAAGTAAATAAATGATGAGTCTCTTGATTGTGATTAGATCGTTCTCTATCGGGATTGATTAGATGATTTAGATGTGTTATAAAACGTAGTATAGACGTATTAAACAAGCATTATAAAAGCCCTACAATATCAATAATGCGTTATGTTATGTCGTGAAATTATTCGGTCCTGTTACTAATTAGGTTACAGGATCTCGTGTCTGTAACGATTTTCAACTATCGCAATGACTCAATAAAGGTTGCCTTGGACTAAATGTTCATGGCATTGGAAGGCGGTTTTGTATTTCAATGTTAAATGGGTTTTTTATTGTATATTTCCTTTAAGCACATTAAAAATCCAAATTTGGTGAACAAGTGATTTTGATAACTTATATGTGCAAAGATGTGTAGAGCTGCACCATTTGATGCTTAAAATCTCATTTAAGTCCAGGTTAAGTTGAAAAACCTGGAAAATTGGCATTATTGGTCATAACGCTTACAGATGCACAGGCGCTAGGACGTCACATAGTAACACTGGAGAGCCTGTCACAGATGTACAGGCGCTAGGACGTCACACAGTGACACTGGAGAGCCTGTCATAGATGCACAGGCGCTAGGACGTCACACAGTGACACTGGAGAGCCTGTCACAGATTTACAGGCGCTAGGACGTCACACAGTAACACTGGAGAGCCTGTCATAGATGCACAGGCGCTAGGACGTCACACAATAAAACTGGAGAGCCTGTCACAGATGCACAGGCGCTAGGACGTCACACAGTAAAACCGGAGAGCCTGCCACAGTCTATTAGATTGAGAAAGTTTTGGTGGGACTAATCGAACCTGTTTTTCATATAAAATACGGCGATGGTTTTGGGACCAAACTGTTGTGTTTGAAAGTGCTATTTTTGTCAAGAAATGTAATGCATTCCACTTTCTGGGATCTTCTCACACCTCAGATAAGTAGATCTTAAAATTGGTCGTGCTGGAAATTCTTATCTTGCCCACAGGCAAAGAAAAACAAGTACCCCTATGGAACTCCCTTTTTATTGTCATCGCACAATTACCTCCCTTGTTAAAGACCGTAGCATCATGGAAACCTTGTCTTGTGGCAACATTTAAAATCCATATTAATTATTTCTTGCTTCAAAAGGCACCATAAACAAGTTTTTGCGCTCCATTCAAGAAATAATGCTCACTGCGCGCATTATCACATATCTAAAAGCACATTATTTTCACTACGCACAAACACTCGAGTTCCAGCGAAAAAATATACATGTTTTACTTGATTTTGTTTAAATCGTTTTATAGCTGCACTCTCGCAGGTTTACCGTTTTGACTTTTTACTTTAAAAAATGACTTGGAATGAGCCAATTTTTGCGTAAATATAAGCCAAACAGTATATAAGACTGCTGACAAAATATAAGATCGGAGATTATCTTATTTCCGTTCGAAAATTTATGTATTATGGCTAAAAGCGTTATTGACGGTTTAAGAAAAATGCATCAAATAAAATGAATTCTGTAACTCAAATATGTTAACTGGAATGTGGAACTGGGTTTCAGAGGTAAACGCAATAATAAAAGCTATCCTAAACGAGTGGAAAAATTGTAATTAAATCGACTCAATCTGTAAACACAAAGGTTAAAACGTGTTTAAAATTAAAATACGGTCAAAAGCAGTTAGACGATCTCACCAATAAAGACATTTATCATATGTTTTGTAACGCTGTGTTTGAAAATCCTTTTATACATAAATACTGGCAAGAAGCTTTCAACAAACCAATTATCTGGCGATCATGGCATTTTATTTTACATTGGATGTTTCCAGAAAATAAAGTTAAACAGTTCAAGTATAAGCTACTACATAACACCATGGCTACAAATCTAAACCTATTCCGCTGGAATATCTCAGCAAGTCCTCTTTATAATCACTGCAACCAAGTCGAAGACTATGACCACTTTCTCAATAATTGTCCGTATCTTTTTCATTATTGGTCGAAGATATATGACACCTTTAAACATTGTAATATACATAAACAGATGAAAAGCCTCGAAACACATACTGTTGGATATAAAATTGAATACAAGAGTATAATGTTATATACACTATTCTATCCCAAATAGGTTACTGTATTTACAAATCGTATTTTTTATCTGACAGAAGGCAGAACTTAGTTAACAGTTGGGAGAGAAAGCATCTTCTATAGCCTCTCGCACAGGTTGTTCGGCGGAAACTCGGTAAACCTCGTTTCCGCAAAACATCCTAAGCTCGGGTTCGGATGAACCTATCTTACACGAGCGGCCATGTAATATACTTATAACCTTGACCGGTTTATCAAACTATGCATACCTGGTTTTCACAACAAAAGTAATTACGATTGAAAGTGGGTGCATCCATTATTCATTTCCGTCTGAACTTCAAAAATATAACGTGTACGTTCATTTCGAGTTATACCTGCAAACCTTACACAGACTATTAGTTTTTGCTAGTTTCTGTGTATTTTAGTATGAATAAGGCAAACCGACAGTGTTTTTCATAAAACAATGCAATAACTGGTTAACTTGAATGTTCTCCTAAAATCAAAGGTTCTATGAAATTTGTGAGGGTGGGGGCATGGTAAAGTGGTAGTCGAGAGTATAGTCGAGATTTAATGAAATATAAGTTCATTTTGATGTTGTAGCATTTGCAACTGCTCTGTAATAATTTTTATAATGAAAACTCCGCCACATTTTTGAAAGTGACAATGGAGACAGCAGTCTCTCGGTAGTTTTGAGTGTAATGAAATATACATATTGATAAGCAAAATTGCAGAGCATTATGTTGTTAATAGCCTACCAATGTTTGCACTTTCGGTAATTAGAGATTGGGGGGATAACAAAAAGATTGCCGAGACTGATACAAATGATGTAAAACATTGAAGAGGTGAATGAAAGGTGCGTGTGATATGCATTTTTTATTATATGCCTATCAAATTCCGTTTCCATATCCAACAGTGAAAATACAGCACGCCGTATTGAAAAATCCGTATCACCATACCGTCTTTTTCTAAATTCCGTATCATGCGAGTGCCGTGTGTAATCTCGAAACTACTTTCGCGTTGCTAAAAATAGCGTGACCAAAAAGAGGTAAAACCTGTCAACTTTTAAATACATTAAATTATCTAACTTTTCTCTCGCCCCAGAAGCATGTAAATATTAAGGAACATGGTTATCATGTTCTTCAAAGAACCATAAGGATAAGCACGAAGCAGAGAACAATCTTTCTAGATAGCTACTTAAGTGAACGTTTGCCATTTCGAAGTTCATAAATGATTGCATTATCCATGTTTATTATCATAAAAATATGAGCAGCTCCCAAATACAAAGAAGAAGGCGAATTCGCGTGATCGATAGAAATAGCGATATAATCACGAACTTCCCTCAATTCTGCATATCATGACCGTCAAAATATCCCACGAATATATACTTTGTTTAAAATGGCCGCGTTGCGTTACGTCTACAGGAAATGACGATAAGTCTATACTCGTAAAATTAGTACCATTTTTTTATTTATTTTTTTGTGCTGTAACATTTAATAATTGTTCTCGTATTAGCAATTTGTTAATTTAGCTTAAACACAAAATATTGTGTTCTTATTTTGCTCAATAAAATGATTTCTGTAACTTCTGACTTCGTTTCGCTGTAGTAGCCTCCCTTTACTTCATTACACAAAACTACGTAACACATTCGAATTCATACGCGCATTTGTCAGATGGCGGTAAATTTAAATCAAATCAAAACCGAAAATAAAAGGAATATTACGATAAAACGATTTTCTGGTGACCAGCATCACGTCTCGTTCGGTCAGTTAACATGTATCCGCCTCGACCTGCGGTCTCGACGGATACGTGTTTACACACCGAACTCGGCGTGATACAGGTCACCAGAAAAGCATTCTATCATAATATCCCCTATATAATATGTGCTATACAGATGAAGGTTTGTATAACGACAAATAGCATGGTTGCAAGAGTGGATGATGCAAATATTATTTATAAGTCAATATATGTTGCATCAATTTCTTCCCTATTGTTTTTTTAGCTTTCATATCATACATCATTTACAGCTTACTACTTGCAACATAAATGAACAAGACAAGTCAAGTCAACACATCTTTTAACTCGAATCCATGTACAACTTGAAAAAATTGAGGTAATTGAAGACATAACATACATTAAAGTGTATCAAATACTTGTAGACCAGATAGTCCCGTTTAACAGGATAAATATTGCACATGTATTATTGAATATAAACAGTGTTATAGTTTACGAATGATAAAATTGGTTAAGTACAATGGGAGAGGCAACTGACATATGCAAAATGTCTTAGATAAATAAGAACAGTAATGTTTTAACGATTTTGTTTAAGAGAAGCAGATACCATTTTATACATATTCAAAAATTCCTTTTTATTGGATGTGTTTACAAACTGTTCAAGTTTATATGTGTTTGGATGTCTGTTAAAATATGGTTTTATATACTGCTTACGCTCGTTATCAAAAATGTAACACTCGAATAAAAAATGGAATTCATCCCCTAGTGTGTTACATGTTTGGCATGTCCTTTCATTGACTGGTGTTCTATTCCAATTGCCCGTTTCTATTGGTAGTCTGTGGTTTCTTGTTCTAAACTTGATAAGTGGATATAACAATGATTTTGGCGTTGAATGAAGATACTCTTCATAGCCAAATGACGTTTTGAAGGTTTTATAAAATTGACTGCTGCTAGCATTTTCAATAAGGGAGTACCACGATGTTAAGAATAGACCTTTCAGCTTGCGCTTAATCGCAAGTTTAAGCCATTTAGGATTTACATCTTGCTTATATTCCCAAACTCCTATAAATCCACACTTTGTTAATATTGACTTTATATTGAAGAATGTTCTTATTATGTCTAAAGGTAAAGTTTGAATTATTTTGTATAAGTATTCATATATCATCGATCATAGTTTACACTTAGAAGTATTAATGGACGATAATTCTCAGGTTTTGTTTTATCGCCTTTATTTTTGTAAATTGGATTTATAATTCCAGTTGTCCAAATTTCTGGTAGTAAGCCACTTTCAATATAATGTTAAACAAGTTCACATATATGCGTTTCATTATGTGGTAAGTATTTTTAATATGTTCATTTACAATCTTATCGATGCCACTTGGTGAATTGACATGATTATTATTATTGTTATTGTTGTTTCACTGTCGTAGTTTACATTCTTGAAAAAATTATACAAGTCTTCTACAGATGTTTCTGTTTTACTCTCATTACTTTTGTTAATGATTTTCCAGAATTCTTTCGGATTATTTCCTTTTAGGGTTCTTAGTTTTGTTATTTTATTGTAATTGTGAATTGACTTGTATTTACTCAATTTCTTTTTATATTTTATTTACTTTCATTCTTAAGAAATCTTTTGTAGATAAGGTTTCTATTTAGATTGTATATGCGTACTTAGCCTTATGGAAACTTTTTTTCTGGTTTAACGACAATCGTGACCAAACCAAGCGGGCATTTTCCTATTTACAATTCTAGTACAATGATATTCAAAAGTAGATATAGCTGTGTCAACAACTAGATTAGTAATATCACACAAGATCTCATCAATTTGATTTTGGCAAGGTTTTTGGTTATTTGAAATGATCACTTATTTATCATCTACCACTTGAACATGATTTAAACTGAAGTTTCTTAAGTACTCGTCTGTCTTCTTAGTATCCCATAATTTTATGCAAGGCACCTAAGGTCCTTGTCGATTTGTGCTAGCTCCGGTCCAGACGCAAATATTAGATTCAGTACGATTGGGTAATGTGCTTCTGAATAAAGGGGGCAATACTCTAATACTTCTAGACAACTCACTAACTTGAACAATGACGAATTATAAATAGAATAATTCACAACGCTAACGCCTTAACAAGTAAACTGTCCGTTTTCATCGCCTTCGGTTCTTCCATTTAGTATATATAGGTTAGTATATTGCAAAAATTCTAAGAATCGATAACCATAATTATTTGCTGATTTGTCGAAACTTTTCCTAACCCTGTTTACTTAATTCGTTAAATCGAATTTTAACATTCCGTTTTCGTATTCATCGTACACCTGGGATAAATTTTGTAGTTCTAAGAACGATTTATCGGCGTTTATATAATCCTGTGTGTTCTAAGTACGAGAATTAAACTCACCAAAAATACATATGTGATCATATTTTTACTCAGCTCGTTCAGTTCAATACGTATATTAAGAAACGGATCATCCAGGGCATAGTCGGAGTTTTCAGGTGGGATGTATGTTACACCACAAGTAGGTCCGAATCGGTTTTAGTAATTATTTTCGAGATAGTAAACCAAAGTACGAGGTTACTTTCTGTCTCGAGTGTTGAGACTTATTAAGAAATCGTTCTATGAACTGCTTAAGCTATCCCTCCTGATTTTCTCCTAGTTATTTTCTTGCGTTTTTTTTTTGTAAATAGTTCGAAGTTTTCAATGTTTACACATTCAAGGTCGTCGAGCTTTGTTTCTTGTAGCCCTATTATTAAGTATTTATTTATAAGGTCAATAAACTCAGGGCTATTAAGTTTACTTTTTAAGCCACAGACGTTAAACTAAGCACATTTAAATCAAATTGGTCATTATTGTTGCTTGTTATGTTGCTGCTATTATCGTTAAAAGTAATATTATCACTATCATCATTATCATTATTATCATCATCTCCATTATCATTATTAACATTATCATTATTATCCTTAATTTCATTATCATAATTATCATTACTGGAATTATCATTATTATCATTATAATTATTGTCATTATCATTATTATCATTGTTATTGTTATCAACACCATTATTAATATCGTTATTATCATTATCCTGGTCATTATTATCAATATCATTGTTATAGAGGATATTTGTTGAATTCAGTATAAGATCGTATTTTATTTCACGATTGGTCACAGAAAAAATATTTTCACGAGTGGCGTACCACGAGTGAAAATGTTATTTTTCTGTGAACACGAGTGAAATAAAATACGATCTTACACTGAATTCAACAAATTTTCTTTTTATTTCATGCATATATCGTGTTTTTTCCCTGCTAGAGTAAATTTCTGTGGCATCTTTGCGAAGGGAAGTAACTGCGGCATAATCGCTATGTCAAAGTTACCTCCTCTTCGCGCAAGCAGTCCTTCCACTAAAAAAAAGTTCCACACTTTATGAAAATGGTTGTTGGAATTGAAATTATTTTAGATAAAACCCTAGTCCCATCAACGAAACCTATCATGTTTAACATTTAATGAGACAAAAACAAGTATTTAAACAAAAGCATTTCGTAAATAAAAAATGTATCGCGTAGAAATACAATTCAATGAAACTTGAGCATGTGACATTTTTGTACATTCAAAAACAATTTCAACAGATTTAAATTAACAATGATGGACTTATACAAGTGTGTATTCGTAAAAGCAACGGAAGTCTGTGTTTAGTGTTTTTCGTAGTGTATATCTAGTCACTGTCGCTCTCAGACTCTGGATCTTACAGGTTTTTTTCGGGGTGTTTTCATGCTCAGTGCAGCCGAAGGATGTTTTGTTGTTGAGACAGCGAATTCAGGGCCCTCGATCGTCCAAAATTACCGCCGAAATTCGGCTGCCGTCCCCCCTCGAAAAAGTATCTTTTTTCCCCCTTCAGAGCTGAAAATTCCCCCTAAAAAATTGGTTTAAAAAATGCAAAAAGATCGTCATTTTTTTTAAACCACGTGCCATTGTGCGCTAGGGGAAGTAACTCGAATAATAAGTAGCGTTGTATCTAACGGCGTTAGTTCCCTTGCCAATGCGCATGCGCACTAATTTATTCCGTTGTTTACTTCCGTTTGTGAAAAATGTCGCACAATTCGAAATCATATCGAAAAAAGTTAACGAAACAAACGGCGTTTTCATGTAAAAAGATTGACACAAGGAGATCCATATGCGATACCCTAGCTCTTTGCGAATGGACCTCTAGGTCGTTAATCTGCTTGGTGTTATGCACCAAAAACACAGGATACAACTTCTCTGAATTTTAACAAAGCACTATAGGAATGTTTGACTGATGAACAATTGAACGAAGCCATTGCCTACTTCGGTAGAAAAAAAGATAGAATGGTTAAATTCTAAGTTGACTGTTCAAGTGATTGAATTGATGTGAAGTTGTTTGCAATGTTACTCAGTGATTAAAGATTGTTTTAAATGTATAATGTTTGTTTGAAACCTTTGTAGTTAACTATTAATACAAATTCCCCTATAATACAAACTCCCCTATTTTGGGAAAACGACGCGAAAATTCCCCCTCAAAAAGGCTGTGGGCCCCTTCCCCCGAAATAGAGCGAGGGCCCTGGAATTAGTTTCATATCTATCAAAGTTGAATGTCACGTTCCCGTGTGTTTATGAAGACCCCAGAGGAAATGTCGAGGATGTGCCCGAAGATGCTTTTGAGAGGGATGCAGCGCAAACTTTAAAAGTTTTTAAAAAGAAAAATGTATTGTTGAACTGATGAATGTAAACTGGAAATTGGTCAAATTCAAATGCTTGTGCATACATGTACGCGGTTAGAGTTTGTAGGAAGAAATGGTCTATCAACTCTATTACTAGCACATGTGGCCAAGTAAATATTCAACCGATACCTGCCAATTGTAACAGTATTTTCCATGAAATAGTTCATATATAAATTGGTAAGCTTGTTCTTTTTTAATAGTTATAATCAATCGCAAAAAATATGTTTGTCTTATTAAAATTATTGCATAATTTGATTGTGACAATTCAATACGATTCGGTCAATGTGTATATATTACTGCACTACAGACGACAACAAACATGTACTTGTGACATACATGTATTTTTTCAAAATCAAGGGAAGCAAATCTTCTAAAAGATGGAAAAAATAGTCCCGAGTTGTCTGTACAGAGTGAAATTGAGCAAGGGTTATCATTTCACTCGAGCCAGAGTGAAATGATCAAGTTATCATTCACTAATATTTTTCACTCTTTCACCGGTATGCATGAAATAAAATGTTATCATTTATATCATTGTCATTATTATTATTAACAAAATATCAAAATGATCATCAGTGTCATTATTAATATTAATACTATTTTTATCATTGCCAGTGACATCATTATCATTCGTAACAATAGTTCCATGTGACTGATATGGTTCTTTGTAATAATAATAAAAATCTTTAGTAATCACAGTTATTGAATTTTAAAAATAAGTTGCAATACTATTACAAATATTCATAAAATTTGGGCATAGTATAAATACATTGCACCTTACAACATACAACATACGCTGGTTGAGTATTCACTGATAAAAAAAGGTATTAAAGATTGCTAATACATAAAATAGTTCATTTAGATGCACTAGGAAATCCAAAAAATACATATTCAATGTAACATTTAAATCTATGTTATTAAACCATTCACATTAATAGAACTGCATTTTGTTTAGTAAATACAACACACTTCTAACAATTGAATACTTTAAATTTGACACATCGATGCTTAAAGTACAACTAATCCGATACATTTCGAACATAACGTAAGGGATGACATGCACTACTAAATTTACAAATATATCAAATGTATCTAAGTGCATTACTACTTTGTCAGAAATTTGGTTGTACGGAGAATGATACAACGTTTTCAGACATATATATATTACCAAATATTGTGCAAAATAATTCATAACGCGTGATTTCCCATCTGTTCAATAAGTAAGACAAGTACATGGTCTTGTAAATCAAGTTGTGAATGCAGTACTAGTAATACATAACATGGTTTAAGTAACAATAAAGATATATGCTTGAATTGATATGAAGGAGGGGCCTCTCCAATCCCGAAGAATATTAGGTTGTCTTCCATGTTTTTAGCATGTACTAGTATATCAAGGTGGCGATTGTTTGAACGCTCATTTTCTTGTTCCAGTTGTTCGATTCTTGAGGAAAGTGTTGTGCTTTCTCAACGAGCGGATTTCGTGTTCAGTGTCATGTTTTGATTTTTTAATTTCTTCAGTGACTTTACTATATTCAACACAGAAGTCCTCTACCTCACCCAGTCTCATTGTTGCCGATTTACTCTCCTCCCGTATGTCGTGCATTTGTGTTCTCAGGTAAGAAACGTCTTTCTCTATGGGGGATATTTTTGTGAGCATAATTTCCATGGACTTTAAACGTGAGTATAGTTCTTGAACATACCTAGAATACTACTGACTGGTGTTCCCTGTGGTCCTTGTTGGCCCCCGAGGTGGTTAAGGAATCCCGGTGGAGCAAACATGCATCCTGCACCCCTAGCCATGGGGAAGATAAAATATGGCGATGGCCCACTGTTACGGGGTATGTACGTTTGATGGGGGTCCGCTGGTTCTCTTGTTGGAGGTTTTTAGCATCAAAGTCGATTGTTTTGGTGTTTTTACGTTCGCCCCGCCATTTTTCAATCCTTTGTTGACATGTCAACGATGCAAAACTACTTTTGAACGCTAAATCATTATAGCTTTTTTATAATTATGGTATTCAACTATGAAGAAAAGTATTACGATAGTGTTTTTTATCACATTTCTATTAAAACTCTCATCAGAAGTATATTTTCTTTTATATTTTATTTATCAGAAATTGAAAAGCCGCCATTCAACTGAGCCTCGTTTGCAGTTCTTTGATTTCACTATTTTTTCCGGAAATCACTCACCAATCGTCTTTAAAACTTATTACCTTGCGATTCAATTTACATTCACACACCTTTTCCGATTGGACCCGACTTTGCACATAACAAAGATCAAAAGTTTTTACACACAAGCATCGACGAAATTTCAGTTGATGTTAACCTCATATTGCCATGACCTCTTTAATTCTTTGCCTCATCAATCTAGTCTTGACGCCCACAGTACCATTTCCTTAGGCTCCTTGCACTTTCAGTGCTTTGATTTACAAAGCTGTTCGCCAACTTCAAATTCATACGTGATCCGCAAATCATATAACGTGCATAAAGGTTGACAAAAAAGCTGATCATTACATTGCAGGATACACTGGAATTATTATTGAAATGAAGATGGCATGACCATCATGCTCGACCAAAGTGTGGATGTATTGACTTTTTAATAGAGAAAATGAAAACAACAATTCAAGTGAGAAAAATGCTTTTAATATAATGATGGAGATATTTAAAAAAGATGTAAGGTACTTGTTTGAGTAATTTTCCATTCCAATCATGTACTGGATTCTAGTCATATTGTATGAGTTAAAATTGATGGCAAGGTAGCATAAATGCTGTTAATTTCCTAAAAAGGTAATCCTATTATGCCATATGGTATGTTATAAATTTAGTTTTGGATAGACAAAACTGTGCTGTTTTGGTTGTTCTTTCAGCAGGTTGCTACCCATGCATCCATTTCTTTCATTGTGAATTTTTTCTTCTTTGTTCAGAATTAAACGTGTGAAGTCTTCTTGTTTTGATATGTAACTGCTACAATGATCTCCATCTGTGCAATGCAACATTCTGTGAAAATATCAATACTATGTATTGTACTTGTCATTAATGAATAAAATAACTACTCTGTACTAACTTGAGGCTGTAATTAGCGAACCCTTTCAGCAATGAATATCTGTAGCTGTCTCATGTTAATGCAAGCTTTCGTTTAGCGAGGTGATGGCATACTATAGTGTTATAATATGCAAAGACTAAACTGATACAGCCCGTTAAGATAAAGGAGAAGCTTAGGTAGTTCGAAAATAGCGAGAACGAAACACGACCAATTCAAACAAACCGCTGGATATATTCTTGGTCATAAATGTTTAACATATACATTCTTATTATTCTCAAGTATTTTCTAAGAGTATAGTTGATGTTGTCACGATGCTGTTCCTTATGTAAGTAAGCCAACTTTTTTCAATCAGGCACTGGATGACGTATTACTCTTCCCTATAACACATCAAGATATAAGTTGTCTAGGTGAAACTGGTCGATTCACACTTGGTCACATTTCTTTTGTTCGTATTAACTACGAATTCCATATGATGACATATTCAAGCAACGCATCTAAACATAGCTGTAGTTCATGTTCTGAGGTTTCAATTATAATGTTGCATATAAAATAAAACACATCAACGTCATTCCAATCTAAGCGTTTGTTTATACACATCTTATATGTCACTCAAACAAACTACCAAGGTATAACAATATCTTCGTAATTTCTATTTCAACATTACTTTTGTTAAAGTTCAAGTTCCACCTTAATCTTTCGGCCTTATAGAACATCATAACTTAAGTTTTGTTCGTATTTACTACGACTATCCACATAATAGTAGTTCCCTTTTTGATGCTCTTAGGTAACATATGGAGTTACATCCCTTTGATAAAAATTGAGTACATTTCATCATTCGAAACAGCAATTTATGCAAAAAAATAAATGTTATAGCTGTGCAAAATTAGCAAAACACACGACATTAGACATTTAAAAATGAATGTCGTGCCAGCACAACATTGGACATTGGTCATTCGAAAAAGAATGTTGTGCTGGCACGACATTGTACAATGGACATTTAAAATTGAATGCCGTGCCAGCACAACATTGGACATTCAAAAATGAAAGTCGTGCTGGTACGACATTGGACATTCAAGAATGAAAGTTGAAAGTCGTGCTGGCACGACATTGGACTTTGGACATTCAAAAATGAAAGTCGTGTTCGCACGACATTGGACATTGAACCTTCAAATATGAGTGTCGTGCATTGGAAGGTCAATGTCCAATGTCCAATGTTATGCCAACACAACATTCATTTTTGAATGTCCACCACTTTTATTTTTGAATGTCTAATGTCCAATGTCGTATGTTTAGCTCACTTCACACAGCTATTTGATATTGAGAGAAAACATTGCGTATGTTTGTATAAATATTATTTTTGGCATGGAAAGATAACTGGAAATTTATGATGGAAAAGAAATCCTATTTTTTAAACGTGTTATAATGCTGAATGCTAAAACATTTGCTTTCGTTCAAAATCATTTCCAACGTTAACAAATGCACAATCATACTGCCAATGTTATATTACGTATTTAATGTATTTCTTCGATCTTTGGATGGAAATCGACCCGCATGCGAATCAGAATGATTTCTGACAGTAACAGTGATTGAATACCATGATATAAACTTTAATCCACTGCTTATACTTTTTCGTTTTTCGTTTTGTTAACACTTTGATCCAAAGTGTTGTCCCAAAAGATTAATATAAGCGTTTAATAAGATGTTAATTCCATTTACTCTAATTGAATAACATTAAAAGGGTCCTTGACAAAGTATAAACATATTCATCAGGTATATACGCAATGCCACACAAAATATCTGATATCGTCTATTTTTGTTTCTTGTAAGCCAATAATATCATGGTTACTCAAACTAACGTAAAATTAAGAATAAATTAGCTTTCATTTCAGCCCAAATGCATTTACAGGGACTTGAGACAGCAGATACCAGTGCAAGAATGTTCTTTTCAGAACTTACATAAATTGATATCGTTGTGTATAACGCATTGAATGTTTCTTACTGATGTAATACATTGCTTACGACTCATGCATCTAACGCAGTTTCTGCGTATTTTTCCAATTCGAAATTAAATGGGTTTGTCTACCACGTAAATCCCAATAACATTAAAAACAGCTTCGATAAATGTATCTGTACTAATCACGTTTATTTCACATGCTAAATATACACACTATAAACTGAGGCAGTATTAAATAAGCATCTTAGTAACATGTTTTTTGAAAAATTGTTTTTTCTAATTTAAATTCTAAGAAAACGAACAATGTTTGTACACCAAAAATATAAAAAAAGCAAAAAAGGTCAAAACAATATATGCATATGAATAAATCTGGTGAAAAGTAGCGGGTATTTATAACATTCGTTGTCAAAAATTACAAAATGCTCACATAGTTTAAAATATTCACCAATATGATTATTGAATACGGCCACTGGGAAACCATTATGTGCTTTTTTAGATGGATAAATTCATCTGAGATTGCGACGTTTAATTATGTTAAATGGTGTATTATCGGCCTCCTACTAGCTCGTACTGCTAATTCAAAGATTGTTTTGAGGAAAAACTGTATTTGTCGATTTCGGGACAATGTCTGGTTTCTTTAAAGATAAAAAATAATAGTGCTTTGGCTCATTAATATAAAAGTTTGACTTTCGTTCAAGTATTTTATTCATACCATTTGAGAATGTGTCATTAAAGAACGTTTGATTGAATGGTTTGTAGAACGAAGGACACATAATTTGGAACTTGGACGTTTCGTAACATGAAACATTATTACCCTGACATATTGTTGACGTTTCGTACCAATCATACCAATACATTTTGGAACTTTCGCATACTGATCACGCGTTATTCATCAGCATATATAATGAGACATTTTATTAGCCCTGACCATACCATGGACATACTTCAATCAGCCTCTCCGGGCATTATCTTGCCAACAGTCCTCTGCTCTACTTGCAATACTGCAATTAGAATTGCAATGAATTAAAGGAATGAATTACGCGAGTGATGTCATGGTCGGGGTATGAACGCACTTGGGCTGGTTAAAGTGTGTGGAGTGTGAAGGTAATACTATCCAGTATTTACCTTGTTTTGGGTGTAATGCCCATTTTTTATAATTAACAATTTTAGCCATTGCAATATCGTAATGTTCCCTTTGTACATATATACAAGGAACATGTACTAAATCCTAGACCCACACGAGATACAAAGAAGTTGAAAGCAGACTTTTTTCCATTGAAGCGGGGTCCAACAATAATACATCATTTGTCCACTCAGTCTTTGAAATCTTGAATTGGCTACGGGGACGAAACTTGCCAGTTCCTTATATGGTGCGCTTGAATTCTTTGAACTGACCTTAAACTAGATCATGGGCAAACTGGAAAAAAGGGTCAACTGTTGGATTCAACATTTGGTTGATGGATTCACAATTGTTGAAAATAATGTAAACATTCTTTGAGCGTTTTTCTTTCCCACTGTTTAATTAGTTGATATATACGACATATCAACTAGAAACGTTACATAATACATTCCTAAATGACCATTGTTGGAGATAATTGAAATAAATTAATTAAAATATAATATATAAACATCATGATACTTTTATTTTCAAATTGCCGAGGAAAGGCCACAAAGCAGTTTATTGAATCATGTATCTTTTCGAATGTAATGGGTATACGTCTGAAAGGTACCCGTGTGTTTGTAATAATTCTTTGTACGCATGTTTAGTCATTTGATATGTTGTCTTCATATTTTGATTAGGGTAATACATTTAAAGGAGAAAGAAAGAAGTTAGGGAAGCAATCCATACAATCTGAAAGGAGGTCACTCAAAATAAAAATGAAACCTATATTTTGAGACCACCTTATGCTGAAAACAGAGATTTTACCGTGTTGATATATATTTCACGTGAAATCACATGATTGAATGAAATTTGCAACGTAAATGTATTATGCGGTAGTTCGTTCGTATAATCAGGTCTTATCCGGTATAAACCGTTACAGCTCAGACAGTTCCGTGTTTATTTGGAATGTTAACGAAATAATGTGAATATATAAGTATTCAATGAAACACATTCAGTCTTGCGCAATTGAATCATCTATGTTTAACCTGTCAATCCACAGGTATGCAAATACTCTCCGCACGATTTCAAAGGTTATGACCTGAATAAGACCTAGGAGCAGAAATTAAACTTGTAAAACAAGAAAAACGTCCATATTAAGCATAAAGTCGGCGCACTCGCTAGACTGCAAAAGGACATTAAAAATGCTGGAAAATATTTTTTTCAGTAAGGACATTTTTACAATATGTGATGGCTTCATTAATTAATTTCATTGGATAATTTAATTTATTACATACACAGTTATAAATTAAATATGCACTTTAAGACGTAGAACTAATGAGCTCACATCGCATGAATTTGATATCCAATCAGCTCACACAGAAAGGCACCTGAGTGAAAACTATGTGGGTGAATGGATCAAATTCATACGCTGTGAGCTATTTTCTAGTCGTATACTGGTGCACAAAATCACCACCATTGCTAGGTCAGTTGTCAAGCATGACTCTGTTCTATGAAATGGTCGGAGGTTTCTGGACTGCCTTGTCCCCAAAATTAAATATTTAATCAGTAATATATATACTTTTTACAATGATTACTGACAAAATCAAATGATTTGAAATAATTATTATGGTTCAAGAATCAATGTTTATTTATCCAAAACCACAGTACATACCAACAGGAAAACTACAACACTTTTGTTACATCTTCAAGAAGACCAGTATACAGATGTTCATAAACCTATTTCACAATATATTAGTAAAACCCACTGCCCTTAGTGTATGCTTGCATACGGGGAATCAAACCATTGGCCCTGTTCCGTCTGTATCGCAATGATCCAGGCTTACTTAGAGGCCAATAAGAAACCCCACGGATGTCCGAACCTGAAGACTAGAAGCTGTAGCGCAATGCTTCACTTAAATTATCCAAGTCTTCAATAGTTTTGAATCCGATATAAAGAGTAAAAAAACA
Organism: Mya arenaria; assembly: GCF_026914265.1. NCBI lineage: Eukaryota > Metazoa > Mollusca > Bivalvia > Myida > Myidae > Mya > Mya arenaria. The sequence goes on from NC_069136.1 coordinate 31,160,741, forward strand.
CTTCAAAGTTTCCCTATATATTAACGTGATGTTCCTTCATCGGCGTCGAGACACGAACTAACCATCCCGGTGGTGTGTAAGCTTATTTATACTCGCACTCGGGCATTGCCCATTCGGCGAGTGCTCCGATAAGTTTGTTGGTCATATTAGGCTTTTGGAGCACAGTGCCAAGACAGAATGTAACCCTGGTTAGAGCTACCCTGGTTCTTAAACGTGCACCAGTGTATAGTATACTATCAGACGGGACCCCCATTTAAGGTCCCTCCCGGAAGACGATTAGTATTTGTTGAGTGGTGCGGCGGGGTATCGAACTTGCGAACCCTTGATTGACAGTCAAGTGTGTTACCACAGTAGACCACAGATCCGTCACACTTTAGCCCTTCCTATGCATTTTGCTGCTTTTATATATATCTAAAATCACGTGACCAAAACGGAATGTTCCATTTTAACAACTCTCTTGGATGAACCTATTATATATAAACTACATTACAGAGTTTAAGTTCTTTAAACTTTAGAAAAAAGTACTTTTTTCTTCAATGGGAAAATGTTTATACAATTTGAGTCAACGAAAGAAATGATGTCTTTTTTCAATAGTGTTGATCTCATGTATGAACATCGGGACTCTAGGTCAGTGTTACATTTCAACTGTACTGGAGAATATTTTTTGTGTGTCTTCAAATCAGAGAATTGTTCACTTGCTTTATAACGTTGGTTTTGTATTTAATTGTCTTTGACATCACTGAAAGACTGACAACATGCTTCACAATCAAAGCTTAGCTGGATGCTGTTGCAGTGTTTACTTTTTGGATATTATTAACAGTTAATCTAATGTGACAGACAACTTTCAACAGCTAACACCCTTACATGTGTTGCTTCCATAGGATTCATCTTGTAACAGTTCAAACATACTCGATTTGTCTTGACCGAATGAAGGTGGAAACGAGCCAAATCCAGGTTGAGAGAAATATGTCGGCAGTGACACAGGGTAAGACGGTATGAAGGTCCAAAACCCGTGGTGTTGATCCTGCACTTGGGGGCTGCTTGTGGCAGCTTTCAGTGGTTTAGGAGATGATCAACCGGTGGCACCCGTGTCATTGTCTTTGCGTGCACTTTTATTGTCTGTTTTCAGACATAATTGAAACTTTAACATATGATCGCATTGGAGATAATTGACCGCGATGTTGCAAATTTTCCAAGAAGCGCTAGCGTTTCATGGATTTGCAAAATCTCGGCCGAGCGTTCATAATGCATAAACGCACGAAAAATAAAAATCAGTCCATAAATAACTCTATTATCGTGCGCGTTCCTGATATTTTTTGCACGTTTAGTGACCACATTGAAAAAAATATACGACTATATTATACTGTCTTAATTTAATGGGCTGAAGGTAGTTTAATTACCATTTTTTTTGTGGTCATGTTTAAAGTTCCAGATACGCATGCATCGACAATACCTTATATATGTTGTGTGTAACAGCAAAATGTATCGCTGATCACCCATATTTTGATTTTGATAAAAATAAAGTTTTGGAAGGAATTGTACTAAAATACGGTAGTATTTAAACGGTAGCAACCTTCTTTCTGTCCGTTAATTATATCATGTTTACAAAGATAGAGATATTCTTCCTCTTTTTTTCTTCTCCTTTTGCTCCTTCTTCTTCTTCTTCTTCTTCTTCTTCTTCTTCTTCTTCTTCTTCTTCTTGATCATAGTAATACAATCTGTCTAAATCGGCGCTGATGCATCAGCATCTTCCTACACAAGTTTTATGTAAATGAATTGTTTTCTCTGTTATTTCCAGCAAAATATCAAGCTATCTTTTAACTGTTGATACAACTTGTTAAAAACACTTTTTGAAAGTCAAAGACATTCAACCTGTTTATGAAGCAATATTTGAATAACTATTGACAACTATTAAATAATGAACAACATTATATTAAAAGTGAAGAAACTACGGATTGATAGAATGGTTTATAGCTGGTAGAATGTGTTTTGCATAAAATAATTGAACGACAAAATGGAAAAGAACTCGACCTATAAAGCATTTAAGAGTATTTTACAGTTTTAAATGGTTAACAATTCAGCCACGTAGAGACATAGTTCAGATTGCGTTCATTATACTTGGTCGCCCGGCGCTATAATGTGACACACCTTTCCTCCGCATTCCGGTTTATCGATGCAGTAGGAGAATATGTTTTGTTTGCAGTCAGCATGGCTCGAGCAGGTAATGCACGCCCCAGGGTTACTTACTTGGGCCGCAGATGGTCCAGAGGGGGCTGACCTAGGATGTTCAATACGTTCTAACAAACTGCCAGGCGGCGTACTTGCTATTGGCGAATTGAACCCACCAGTGTCCGCCACTGATGTATCAAAGCCATTACCTAAAATGCCTTGGCCGTCAGCGTATAAATCATTCAAAATGGTATCAGTTGCTTCCAGGTTGCGTGTTGTGTCCGTTTGCTGTGCTGGTAGATTACGTTGTTCAGCATCATGGCCTCTCGACACAACATTTCTCTGCGCGTCTCTGCTATTACCTAGGTCTGTTCTCCTTGATGGCGCTCGGGTCCGCGACATGATGATACCTGTTTGTGGTGGCTTAACATTGCCGTCCACATTAATTGACGCTTCAAGCGATTCGTCTATAGGAGATGTATTGCTTTGCAGTCTGTTTGTAGAACGTATCTCAGCTAGTCTAGTTGAATCAAAGGTGGTTTGACCCGGATTAGGGTCTCCATTAAATGTATCAAATGTCCTTGTACTGCTCCTACCTAACTCAGGCGTGTTGTCCAAGAAAGAACGGTCAGTTTGTCTCGGCCAGGGTTGCCTGGTATCCCGAAATGCTTGAGGCTGTCTTTGCCGTCGCGGAAATCGTAACATCCCCATAATTTGCATGCCCGCTGGTGAGCATTTAGCAGAATAAAACATTCAAGATCAATACATTTAATGTCAAATGTGTAAACCTTTATAATAACCTTTATATAATCGTAATATTTTTGAAATTTCATGCGACCATTTTTTATAGGAATTTTTCTGTGTGGAAATAAACGTTACTTTAGTGGAAACAATATTTTGATTAAATATATGTACAGGGTAAAGGTACATGGGGTACACGGGTATATCCTTTCTTTGGTCAAATAAGTTTCACCTGTCGAAACAATGCTGTCTCCTACTTTTACAGGATGCTATTGTAGAAGACATTAAAAGAATATCAATGGTTATACATGTTAAGACGAGTGAACATACAGATTTAAACAAGTGGTCGTGCATGGTTAAACAATTTTGCATTTTGCTTGTACCCGAACAGGTCAAACTTATAAGACAGTGCATTTTTGTAACGCAGTGAAATATGAAACATTATACGCCAATAATATACAATCTACCATCAGGAAAACCATTGTGCTCCATATGAGGTAACATAATTGTGCTTTATATGCTATAACAAAATGTTCGTGTTAAATGTGCAAACTGCATTTCAATTTTGATTTACTTCTTTCATATCTAGGGCCAAATAACACACGTGTTCACCCAATATATAAAAGGCAATCCCCATTATGTGTCGGGACTTAACTTTTATAGTATCAATAGTTTGAAACTTTTAACACAATTGAAAAATATGAAATCTAGTTCTTGTAGACAGTCCGGAAAGTCGGCAAACGATCAACGCTGCAAAAGCAATGAACACCTTAACGCAGATCTAGATTAACCACACCCGGATTTGTTTTATTATGATGTGACACAAGGGCAAGAAACCCCTACACAGATATGATGCGACACAAAGGCAAGAAACACTCCAACGCAAATCTAGCTCAACTGCGCCCAGATTGTTTTACTAGTATGTGGCACAAAGGCGAGGAATACCTTAACACAGATCTAGGGACCATATTCAATAAACAACTTAGATTGAACTTAAATTTAAGATTAGAAACTAAGTGTTTTGGTTGGTCTGTATATTAAGCTGAATGGAATCAATGAGGCATATCTAAGGGTAAAGATAAGATGAATATTGAATAGTTGCCCAGATGATTTTATTATGATGCGACACCAGGGCAAAAACACCCCAACGCAGAGATAGCTCAACTGCGCCCAGAATGTTTAACTAGCATGTGCCGCAAAGGCAAGGAACAAAACAACCTTAATTAATACATTTTTTTAACACTAACATTTATTAACATTTTGTCTAGCAATCAACACCGCGTAAATATTGGTATATAAACGTTTAACTTAAAGGCTATAGCATTTTTTTGTAGAAAGCGATTAAAAAGCTGTTCCTGACTGGCCACAACTACCGCAATACCTCCACCACAATATATGTGTACATTTGTACTTACAAATACAACGCTCAATGTATCTATCGCGGAAGGAGGACCAGGTTCGTATACAGACCATACGGCCGGGACACCATAGCGTCCACACACATGCTGCAATTCCAGGAATCACATTTAACATGAACACGCCTTTGTTTATTCTTCATTCGAAATAGAATATTGCCTTCCGACGTAGCTTTTAAGACTTATTTTATTTCGTGGTATACACACAATTTCATAGGCGGCACTGTTGTTAAAAATATTACACACATCGCATTGGAACTTTTGTCCAAAACATCAAACACAATTTATGAATCCTGTTCAAATGGTCATACGTATCTCATGGGCACTGTTGTCCATAAGATCATACATATCTTATGGGCACTGTTGTCCAAAATATCATACATATCTCGTGGGTCCTGTTGTCCAAAAGATCATACATATCTCATGGGTCCTGTTGTCCATAAGATCATACATATCTTATGGGCACTGTTGTCCATAATATCATACATATCTCGTGGGTCCTGTTGTCCAAAAGATTATACATATCTCATGGGCACTGTTGTCCATAAGATCATACATATCTTATGGGCACTGTTGTCCGTAATATCATACATATCTCGTGGGTCCTGTTGTCCAAAAGATTATACATATCTCATGGGTCTTGTTGTCCAAAGAATTATATATATATAATTAGCACTGTTGTCCATAAGATCATATATATCTCATTAGCACTGTTGTCCATAAGATCATATATATCTCATTGGCACTGTTGTCCATATGATCATACATTTCTCATGGGCAATGTTGTCCATAATATCATACATATCTTATGGGCACTGTTGTCCATAATATCATACATATCTCGTGGGTCCTGTTGTCCAAAAGATTATACATATCTCAGGGGTCTTGTTGTCCAATGAATTATATATATATAATTAGCACTGCTGTCCATAAGATCATATATATCTCATTAGCACTGTTGTCCATAAGATCATATATATCTCATTGGCACTGTTGTCCATATGATCATACATTTCTCATGGGCAATGTTGTCAATAAGATTTTAACATATCTCATGGGCTCTGTTGTCAAAAAGCTCATATAATCCGATAGACACTGTTGTCCATAAGATCATACATATCTCATGGGCACTGTTGTCAAAAGTTATATAATTCGATGGACAGTGTTGTCAAAAAGCTCATACATATCTAATGGACAGTATTGTCCAAAAGATCATACATATCTGATGGACAGTGTTGTCCAAAAGATCATACATATCTGATGGACAGTGTTGTCCAAAAGCTCATACATATCTGATGGACAGTGTTTTCCAAAATCTCATACATATCTGATGGACAATGTTGTCCAAAAGCTCATACATATCTGATCGTCCGTGTTGTCCAAACGATCATACATATTTCATGGGTCCTGCTACCCAAAGGATCATACATATCTTACGGACACTGTTATCAAAAAGATCATGTATATTTCATAGGCACTCTTGTCCAAAAGATCATACATATCTAATGGGCACTGTTGTCAATAAGATAATACATATATCATGGATACTGTTGTCCAAAAGATCAAACATATCTCATGGGCACGCACTGTCCAAAATATCATACATATTTCATGGGTCCTGTTACCCAAAGGATCATACATATCTTCCGGGCACTGTTGTCCATAGGATCATACATATCTCATGGGTCTTGTTGTCCAAAAGATTATACATATCTCATGGATCCTGTTGTCCAAAGAATAATATATATCTCATGGGCACTGTTGTCCATAAGATCATGCATATCTTATGGACAGTTTTGTCCAAAAGATCATACAAATCTCATGGGCACTGTTGTCCATAAGATCATGCATATCTTATGGACAGTTTTGTCCAAAAGATCATACAAATCTCATGGGCACTGTTGTCCAAAAGATCATACATATCTCATGGAAACTTTTGTACAAAAGATCATACATATCTCATGGGCACTGTTGTCCAAAAGATCATACATATCTCATGGAAACTTTTGTCCAAAATATCATTCATATATCAGGGGCACTGTTGTCCAAAAGATCATACATATCTCATGGAAACTTTTGTACAAAAGATCATACATATCTCATGGGCACTGTTGTCCAAAATATCATACAAATCTCATGGGAACTTTTGTACAAAATATCATACAAATCTCATGGGTACTGTTGTACAAAATATCATACATATCTCATGGGTACTGTTGTCCAAAAGATCATACATATCTCATGGGCACTGTTGTCCAAAATATCATTCATATATCAGGGGCACTGTTGTCCAAAATATCATTCATATATCAGGGGCACTGTTGTCCAAAAGATCATTCATATCTCATGGAAACTTTTGTACAAAATATCATACAAATCTCATGGGAACTTTTGTACAAAATATCATACATATCTCATGGGTACTGTTGTCCAAAAGATCATACATATATCATGGGCACTGTTGTCCAAAATATCATTCATATATCAGGGGCACTGTTGTCCAAAAGATCATAAAAAATCATACACATCTCATGGAAACTATTGTCCAAAAGATCATACATATCTCATATAAAAGATCAATAGATAACGTATAAAACGGTTAAAACTATTTTATAACTGACACAGCTCCTCCTAATTGACCCCAAGTCGTTTTAAACTATAGGCCTCTAGGCATGCACACTGCACAACCGTATCTTGAAATTTACCATCGTCAGATCGACATAACATTTTTAACTTTGGACGAATTAATGCGCACACGGGCGTACCAACCCCCAGCGCTGTTAGAACTGCGGTGGTCAACGACCTAATTTACATCAACATTTACATCTAAATTACCTTATTATCAATCTGCTCCAATAGCTAAGGAGTGCGTTCTGCATTGAGAACTCGTTAAAATCCGAAAAAAAATGTATCGTATTTAAGATACAATTCAATGCCCATTCGGCATATCAAACCAAACTAATGTAAGTGGAATTATAATATTCCATTATTATTCTATAATCAGTTCTTTTTGGCGATTGTAGTTCGTTCAAAGAATATTTCTTATGTTTATAATAGCCTGAATCGACTCTTTTTTGACAATGTTTGACAAATAAATGGTTATGCGACAGAGTCGCATCAAACCATTGACTTGTGTACGTACAAACTAACAACCTTTGACCATTACTAAATGCATATCATGCACTGGTCAAAGCGCGTAAAGTGTTGAGTATAGTCATGCTATGTCACATGGAAAGGAAAGTGTGTGAAGATTTCTTAGTGTGTCTTAGTAATTTCAGAGAGAGTCTTAATCATGTTGCATATGCATATTTAATTATTTATAAACCATTGTTATAAATCTTTTCATTTTATCCCCGCGTGACATAGGTTGGACAATATTAAAATACATCTATAAATACTGAGAATAAACAGTATTTGGGTGATTCGATCCAGAGAAATTTAGCGCGAGGATCCTGTCATCGTTGAAAAAATGTAAACATAAACTTGATTAACACGTCCAATGCATTTGGTTTAAGAGTCATACCCTGGTAGTATATTCAAAACGTCTCATTTTGTTGGATGCATTTGGTTTAGCGGTCATACCCTGGAAGGAAATGAAACACGACTCATGTTTGAAGTGTAAAGTAGATTTTACCAATTAAAATGCCTAAATCTGTTGCAGTGCATTGTTTATGAAACCAAAGTTCCAGATAAGGTTTAATATGCAATTGAGTACTGCTCCATACCTTAGATGATTTGGGTATTCCACATATCAAATGAGTATTTAAAGTCACTTAGGTTTTGATTTAATTGAGTATCAGCATAAACATCTTATAGTCTTTGCGAAGGCATTCATGAGCAAACATATACTTTCTTAAGATGTTTAAGTGTGTTTTTTTTAATTTACATGGCTATACTCACAAAACGTAGCAGGCCGAAAGCCTTTCAACGCTTTAAGCGCTTTGATTATTCTCCTCTTTATCATGAGTTTGTGTATAACACGGTAATTCATGCAATACAAACGTAGGTATTTGTACATTCAGTATTTTGTCAATAGCTCACCAGTCATGGTTTTTTTTTACATGAGTTTACATTATACCTTGCGAACCTTACCCGTGTAAAGAACAGTGATATTTTTCAGTGCAAATTGCTATAAAAGTTACTCTTTCAATATGAACGACTCATATGTTGATGCAACCTTTAATCACGCCAAATAAATCGGAGATCAATATGAAAATGAAACGCCGATTATTTGAATATAAATACTATTTCAACCATACTGTATTTTTGAAGCAGTAAATGGAGTGACAGATAATTCAATACGGCATATGATTTAAATTATATTAATGGTACATCAGCATGCTTATACATGTGAAACACATGAATCACTGATGGTTTAGGACAAGTTTTTATTTGGCAGAAGATATAGATTCTATATAGCATGCTAATAGAATGTTTCATTGCTTTGCCTTTGTTATATATTTAAATGATCAAATGAAAGCATGTACTTATCATGTAAGTGTAAATACGTTATGATTGTTGGGAGACCAAAGTCTACACGATTGCTGTAAAGAATAAACTTGGTAGAAATTTGCTAGTGACCAAATAGGTTAGCCATCAACTATTTTAAATCAAATCTCTTCTATTGTCGCAAAGGAGTAAAAACAAATTCAAATTTGACATGAGGGTTTAAAAATACAACTTTTTAAAATAAATTTTATTCAGCAAATACAAACTCTGTACGTTTGCGCAAGATTGATCCTTTAATATAAAATTCGCCAAGCAGAACATTCTCGCTCACTTGTCCTCGGCATCACACAGTCTGGCATATACGCCGTGCACAATCGGCGGAATAGAAGCAGTACAATGTGACTCCAGGCTGGGCCATGGCTGCACACTGGTCGTTGGTGTCACAGGTTAACTGCGCGCAGTTGGAGGGAGCTCTCAGGCCGTCACCTACAATGGCGCACCGCAATGTGGGACTCAGTGGCAATATGATCAATCATTTTTTTTTTATTATTTACGCTTTGTAATATGTTTACAGAATATTTGTTTATTTTTTAAGTTTTAAGTTTGACTACAAGTCGTTTGATTGCTTCAACACGTCAGGTTATGCATTGACCTATGCCGAGAACGCGTATGGTTTGGATGTGAAACCAACTAAGTATAAATATTTACATATAATAGAGCATAGCGTAGCGAGGACAAAGGCCGAGCTGCGCTTCGTTCAATTTTCTCTAGAATGTTCGTACTCATTTAAGCCTCGAGAAGCAAATCCTTTCAATGCTTTTAAGCTCGTTTTGCGTTGTTATTTGGGGGCGATGCAGTCTCCTTCAACAATGTAGGAAGAACTTTTATCTAAGCATATCTCATCTTTAAAATAAGATACCGTATTCAATGTTTAATTTCGCGGTCTAAATAAGTAACCATCAACAGTGTAATACATTTGAATGCAAGGTTTTGTGACAAAGTATATTAAAGCAATGTATTACTGCAAGATTACATGTTTTTGTGTATATTAATGATTGCGACTAAGTTTTATTTCTGCAAGGGGTCGACACAGGATTGGTAATGCTTCCTTTACTTTTATATTGCCATGATAAAACACTCAAAGTCACAAAGATTAAACAAAGATTGCATTAATAAATAAGGTTACCATAAAAGTATGTTTTTGTATCAGGGGGAGCCATTAATAATAATATCAAAATTTTTTATCTATGAAGATAAAACATTTAAGGACATCAGTATCAATATGGTCTTCTACTGTGACAAAACAGAGATCAAACAAATACAGGAATTGAACAATTATATAAAAATAATCACCAATCATTACACGCAAATTATGTAAACAATAACCAGCAATTAGCATAATGCATTCACAGTACAACTACGAGTATTTATTATTCAATAATTGATCGTTCATAAGGTATGTTTTATACAAAGCTTGAAAAGTATTTAATGTAGAGGCTTGTCGAATAAAAATTGAAATACAGCTCCATACATATCATAAAGTGAACGATCTCTTACCATAATTGGTATTTAAGTTGTCAAGAAATTTCATTTAAAGGAATAGTCTTTAGCCCGGATGGATTTATGATGCATTATATATAACGTCCAAAAATCTTGTTTGGTCAAGGCAAGAAAGTATTTCAATATTTTCACTACATAAATTGGAACATTTTTTATAAACTTAATATATCTTTTTGATGAATGGGTGCAGAAGTTTGAGGTTTAGCAAATCTATTGTCCCTATGATTATTGGAATAATCATTTGCCCGTATCTCACGGTATAGCTACATTAGAATAACCATTGGAATAACCATTTGTCCCGATCTCACGGTATAGCTACATTGGAATAACCATTGGAATAACCATTTGTCCCGATCTCACGGTATAGCTACATTGGAATAATCATTGGAATAACCATTTGTCCCTATCTCACGGTATAGCTACATTGGAATAACCATTGGAATAACCATTTGTCCCTATCTCACGGTATAGCTACATTGGAATAATCATTTGTCCCTATCTCACGGTATAGCTACATTGGAATAATCATTTGTCCCTATCTCACGGTATAGCTACATTGGAATAATCATTTGTCCCTATCTCACGGTATAGCTACATTGGAATAATCATTTGTCCCTATCTCACGGTATAGCTACATTGGAATAATCATTTGTCCCTATCTCACGGTATAGCTACATTGGAATAATCATTTGTCCCTATCTCACGGTATAGCTACATTGGAATAATCATTTGTCCCTATCTTACGGTATAGCTACATTGGAATAATCATTTGTCCCTATCTCACGGTATAGCTACATTGGAATAACCATTTGTCCCTATCTCACGGTATAGCTACATTGGAATAATCATTTGTCCCTATCTCACGGTATAGCTACATTGGAATAATCATTTGTCCCTATCTCACGGTATAGCTACATTGGAATAATCATTTGTCCCTATCTTACGGTATAGCTACATTGGAATAATCATTTCCACATGTATTCTCGATCTCTCTGCGGTCCTCCGTCGCTGATTGCGTTTTTCGCATTGTGTAGCCTTTAGGAAATTTGGATTTGGAAATCCTGTCTGCTAGAAAAAGCCTAAGAGTGTATGAACATATGCCTCTACAGTGACGTTATATGTACTCAGTATAGATGTATTCGTCCAAACTTGATACGATCATGTAACAATGTTAGTTTCCCCGTTGTTCTTATATTTGAATCAAATGAAGCAAGACATTGATATATTTGTAGAATTTATTGCACGGTTATGGAAAACAATATTGAAATCCGACGAATACAACACACAATTTCTTTTACTATGGCGGCTGGCAAACTAAAAGCCCGTTGCATCTTCGAGTTTTTCCCAGGGAACAAAACTGGTCTGGTGGGCATTCGAGATGTGAGAGACATCGCTGCCGCCGGTGTAACGTTGTAAAGTGACCCCCATAGAATAATGACCCCCCGGTCATTATTTTATATAAAATAATGACCATTTTCTATAAAATACTGACTCCCCTTATAAAATAATGACCCCCCGATTTTATCTGTAAAATATTGACCCCCCCCCCCACTTAGCCTGTTACTAACATATCTATATCAATTCAAGTCACTGTCGTGTTTCTATGGCTTTTATATTTGTTGTTGTTGTTTTTGCTTCTGGAGCCGCTGCATGTTACTGCTGCAGAAGCTGCTGTGTCTACATCTATTGAAATGAAATATAAAATTGCTTCCATTTGAATTTCATTTAAATTATCATCAATGTAATACAATATACATAAGTCGCTTTAACGTAGCTGTATATGATTCAACTTCAAAGACAACATTGTTCTACTTCATCTGACGTTAGATAGCCTTTGTTCATACCGTGGAGGCATTGCTTAAAACGAATGTGTTAAAAATGCAAGGCTTTGAGGAGCTATTTAAGCAGTCACTGTTCGTGCCATGACTTACATCAAAGTCCATGATGTCACTGAGCGGTGTTTTTTATGTTTTATGCAGACTGCATCATTTCTAAAAATAGTTCCTTTGATTTACCTCAGAAAAGCCGCTCGTTCAACATCAAAGAAAACGACAGCGACACCGAAAGCAGTTCTACGTAAACGCGTGTATATATAAAGGTCTGTGGTAAGCAGTCAGTCCAACCTTGCAGCATGGACGAGAAAGATTACACAGATGTTGTAGAGTTTGTAAAAAATGGGAAGTATCCCGTTTCTGTAAAAGACAAGAACAAAAAGAGGAATTTTCGTAGAAAGTGCAAACCTTTTATTTTTGATGACGGGTTGTATTATAAGAAAACCAGCTCATCAAAACGTTTGCAAGTTGTTAAGAAAGGGAAGACAGATGACATCATTCAGAGCATGCATGCATCAGATCACGGAGGACATTTGGGAGTTTCAAAAACGTAAGTTTGATATAATGATTTCATTATCATGACCAAAAAGGAACTTGTGATTCCTGTGAGCCTGTGTTAGATATGACATTTAAGATTATTTAAATTAGTACGAAAGCTGAATAACAAAAGCGTCAAAACGTGACTGAACTCGTAATAACGAGATAAATATCTCGTAAAAACGACTAAGTATCTCGTTATAACGAGACAACTATCTTGTTATTAGACTTGTACGGATTATGACGGACACGGACACTGAGAGCGAACAACCGACAGGCAGGGGATACTCTCAAAGTTATTTCATGCTTTAAAACAGTCATGTATGTATAAATAAGGCGTATCAGATGAGTCGTTTTACAAACTAACATTAAGCTCTAGATCTTTGTATCAGTTATGATTAATTTTCGATTATAATAACTGTAAATATATTGTGAGAACAGTCCGAACGCAATATTTTGGTTTTCGCTGACAAAACCATTATACTGAAAAAGGTAAAGAATATATAACGGTACTTGATTTTAAAGTTTATAATATAGGTGAACAGGTCTTTGGATCATTCCATTATTAGATAAAACTGAAATAAAGTGTTTTGTCTATATATTGTCCGCTTTTCATGCCAATAGTAAATGATACTGGTTTATTTTGATATGCAGTGTGCAATATTAAAGTATAGTCCGTTTAAAAAAGCTGATTATGAGATACGAGTTTATTGTCAATAAATAGGGGTGTAATGATCGGATGACTCCAGGTAAATGTTATTGTTTTGATAAGTATTTTATTTACTTGATGCATTAGCATATTCACTTTAATTTAATTGTCCTCTAAAATGCTCTGTACTTAATGAAATTACAGATATTAATTTCTCATATAGAGTCGCTGGCCCAGTGGTATCGTTCAGATCTATGACGATAGCGGTTGTGGGTTCGAACCTCAAGTGAGGAAGTTTTTTTTATGCCCCCCCCCCCCCCCCACAAAGTGGGAGGCATATAGTGATTGCACTGTCTGTCCGTTCGTCCGTTCGTTCGTTCGTCCGTCCGTCCGTCCCGTTTCGTGTCTTCGTCATAACTTCTTAACTGTTGAATGGATTCGAATCAAACTTCACAGAATTGTAAAGCACCATGAGAAGGTGTGTCGCGTCCAACTCTCAGTTCCCCAGGTCCAAGGTCAAGGTCACACTTAAAGGTCAAAGTTCAAATCTTTCGTGTCTTGGCCATAACTTCTTTACTATTGAATGGATTTGAATCAAACTTCACAGAATTGTAAAGCACCATGAGACGGTGTGTCGCATCCAACTCTCGGGTCCCCCAGGTCCAAGGTCAAGGTCACACTTAAAGGTCAAAGTTCAATTTTTTCGTGTCTCAGCCATAACTTCTTTACTATTGAATGGATTTGAATCAAACTTCACAGAATTGCAAATTTTGAGTTCAAACATTTCAAGGTCAAGGTCATCCTTCAAGGTCAAAGGTCAAATTAAGGTCAATGTGCTAGGGGGGCATTTGTCTCTTACAGTGACAGCTCTTGTTATTTCATTTTTGGAAAGAATTACATAGTTTGTATTTAGTAATGTTATGTAAAAATCTAAATCACGAGAACCTCACTTATCTCGATTTTGCATGTATAATTCAAATAAGGTCCGAGTACACATAATAAGTAGACAGTATCCTCCAAGTAAACTATAAGAATGCCAGGAAAGTATTTGAATTCCGCCGAAAAGGAAAAGGTTGTATCTGTGCACTTATGAGGATCGAACCCATGATCATAACATGTGTAGTGTTCCGCATTCTTCCATTATACCACTACGCCACAGTCATTGAAAGTTGCTTATGTAAACTCAAAACTAATTCTAATAATTCTATCGTCATTTAGAACATTTAGAACAACATGTATTGGATTTCAACTTGTCTCAGGTGCATCCATGGCTAGCTTTATTTTTAGTAATGATACTACAGTGAAACTTGTAATAGGTGACTTTCCGTGAGACCTTAACAAAAAGGTCACGTATGACTGGGAGTCTTTTAATTCAGGTCCACTAACGTCAAGTGTTTCAATTTATTATTTGTTCTTGTAAATCCTGATGCCTGTCTTTTTCTTGGATTATGGTATTTAAATTGATATAAGATATTCCCTATTTAGAATATGTATACGTATTTGCATTATTATTTGTCTAATTCCTTTTTACTTGTTTTGCAAGCCATTTTGTCTGCCGTGATATCATATTACTGCACATCGGTTGAGTTTTCAAATCCCGCGTTTATTCATCGGGTAATGGATAGGTTTATATGAGATTATATTTCCATCATATTTTATTATTGTTTGGTAATACTAAAAGGAGCAGGGATTTTGAAATTTCGAAATTTTAATTAGGTTGGTAGCTCCAATTCGATTTTCTCACAAGAAAAGTTGTTCGTACGGATTATATAAAATGAACTCGTGCATCCACAGATCGTCCAATTTTGGACATATTAGAAGTTATGGTTAAATTGACTTAACTCAGATAATAAAAGAGAAAAATAAACATTTTTGCCATAGCACACAGTAAAGTTAACACGCTGGTAAGAAATCCAAGATCCGAAGCGCTATATGTTAATGACTGAAAAATGCATGAAATTCGTTTAATTAAGCCATATTATCATCACGGGGTGCAAACATTACGGTCGTTTGTGGCGTCAGACAGGGAGTCTTTTAATTCAGTCAGTGACTTTATATAGATTTTTTTACGTCAGGCGGTCGTAAACAGGGTCGTATACGGCAGGAAGTTGTCTAAATCAGTGAGTCGCTAAGGCAAGGTTGACTGTATTTTGGTAACTTATCTGGACTAATAGTTATGTTTGCTTTGTTTCAGATGGGAAAAGATTTCGACTAGGTTTTACTGGAAAGGATGTTTCGAAGATGTACACACGTTTATACAGAACTGCGACAACTGTCAAAGAAAGGTGAACCTGAAGAAAGCAAAGAAGCCACTGCGACCTATCACAGTTCCCGCCGAGGCTTTCAAGCAAGTGGGCATGGACCTTATAGGTCCTCTAGAAACCTCTTATCAGGGTAAGTTTTGTCTGTCGGTTTGTTGGGCTGCTTTGGTAGACCCTGGTGACTTTGACTCGTAGACAATATATGTCGGGGCATTGTGGTGCCGCATAGCGGTGTTGCTGCATAAAGATGGTCAAACAAAATTATGCGGCGATTTTCAACGCATGCAGAGGGCATGTTTAGGCGGCAGAAAGGCCCCCTTTCGCCGCATAAAGAAACCCATTAAAACATAAACGATAATTACTAGTTACTTCTATGAAGTTTCAACCAGACCAGGATCTAGTTTTATGTACTCACTCTCTCTTCCTCTGAAAAAGTCTTAAGTTCCGAAGGTCATTCCATCTTAAGTGGGGGCATATTTTATTCACTATACATTATATAGGGAAAAAAATTGTGAACGCAACTTCTCCTACACCGCTTGGTGGATTTTGTTCAAACTTTCACAGATGATCAACCTTAATGTGTAGATGATCGTAAAGACAGGAATTTTGGCTGTGATTGGTTTTAGCAAAATTATGGCCTTTTGATGTTTTATTCACTATACATTATATATGGAAAAAAAATTGTGAACGCAACTCCTCCTACACCGCTTGGGGGATTTTGTTCAAACTTTCACAGATGATCAACCTTAATATGTTGATGATCGTACAGACAGGAATTTTTGCTGCGTTTAGTCTTAGCAGAATTATGGCCCTTTGTTGTTTTATTCACTATACATTATATAAGGAAATATTTGTGAAGTAATAATTTTGGTATTAATATACTTATTAATTTCATATTTGAACACAACAAAGCTTTGAACTGGACCTTCAAAAAATTAATATGAAGATAACCTTGGCCTCTGAATGACCTTGACCTTCAAATTTAAAGCCTCATAAGGCCTTTGTGTTTGGAGTGGCTGCCACTATTTTTGTGACTAAAGTATACTAAAGAAATTATATATTTTTCAAGTTAAATTATATAAGAAATAACTGTTTTCTTAAAGCTTTTTAACAGATTTGTATATCCAATAAGCATTATAAGGAAAACAAAATATTTTATTACCTCCCTTAATTCTTTTTACTATATGTTTACATGTAGGATAATTAAAAGTGAGTGTTTCTTTACGTTTTATTGTTGACATTCCCTATTTAGACAAATGTTAAACCCATTTTTAACATAAAAATAAAAGCCTTATGGGACTTTAAAGTTTGAAATTTCCCAAAAGTGACTAAAACTTTGCTATTTATTTATTAGTTTTCTTCATGCTTGAGCACAACAACCTTTTTAAGACAAACTTAATATGCGCTAAAGATCAAATGATATAACATGTTACTAAGCATCATGTAGGGGTGCACCAGTGTCCTATGGACACATATCTAGTTGTTTTATGCGTGGCATGTCGCCGCATAAAGGTGGTCACCCTCTATATGCGTTGAAAATCACCGCATAAACGAGTCCGACCACCTTTATGCGGCAACACCGCTATGCGGCACCACAGGGCATAATAATGTTATGACCCCCGTAATAATACTATGACTGGGGGTCATAATACTATGACCGGGGGTCATAATACTATGACCGGGGGTCATAATACTGTGACCGGGGGTCATAATACTATGACCGGGGGGTCATAATACTGTGACCGGGGGTCATAATATTACGACTCCTCCACACATAGGAAAATGAGTCTCACACAAACCACTATATGAGGGTTATTTTCTGTGTGAGGCAGAGTCATAATATTGTGCCCCCGGTCATAAACTGTGACTGGGGGTCATAATTTTACATCTCCCCTACACATAGAAAACGCCCTTCACATAGTACCAACGGTTGCACTGCTCATTTTTAGTCACTATTATGCATAAAAGTAATGATGCGACTCATATTTCTATAAGGATCAGTTTGCTAAGTTACAATATACTTATATTGATAAAATCACCATGTCCAGTCTTCACGTGGTTTGACGGTGAAGTTAATGCTAAATGATGGTGGAAAACAACCTACTGGGTATTTCACCTCTGTACCACCGTACTCATTTGAAACGTTGTAATACATTGTAGTCAGTTTAACTTGAGATTTTTAGTTACTGGAGCGGTAGAGACGTATCGGTAATGCACCTGTTGAGTGGTGGTAAACTGAAATAGATTTTACGCAGTTTACGATTAGTTACAAGCAAAGCGACCGCCCATGTGAAACAGGGCCATGTGCGAAAGCAACTGCATTTCTTTTTAAGCACTGTAAATATATGTCGTATTTTTACGGGAAAACCATAGTTTATTAAATTAAATTTTGATAGTTCTGTATTTTTACGGGAAAACCATAGTTTATTAAATTAAATTTTGATAGTTCTGTAACTTAAACGCCGTCGACGGTTGCCAGCTGATATGTCAATGTACCAGCTGTTTATGACCTGTCAGTCAAATATGATCAGGCTTATTAGTCCCCTACGAGGACTATAGGAATGCCCTCCGTCAGTCTGTCCGTCCGTCCGTCTGTCCGTCCGTCCGTCCGAAAATCTGGATCCCGCGATATCTTCAAAATACTTAAAAAAAATTCATGAAACTTGGAATAGTGATAAAGGGCAATATGGAGATTATGCACGTCTTTTTATTTATTTATTTTTTTCGTTTTTGCGTCCGTCTGTCTGTCTGCTTTAAAAAACATTCAACACATCTTTAACCTAACTGGATTCCACTATATCTCCAAAAGTACATTGAATTTTTTTATGGAACTCCCCTACCGGTGTAACCGAGATAGGATTGCCCTCCGTCCGTCTGTCCCGTCTGTCCGTCCGTCCAAATTTTGTTTCCGGGCTATTTCTTGAAGACTATTGGCCAGATTTCAATTATTTTTTTTAAGAGTTATAGCATTTGACTAGCAATTTGCAATTTTCAAGCGAAATGAATGGGGGATTTTTTTCTTAAAGTAGTTTGTATAGAACATATCAACTGTAAACTTGAGAAAGATATTATTAAGAAACAGAGTAGTGCTTTTTTATTTTCCTTCCATTTTTGTCGAGCCCACCTTCGGTGAACTCGACCCTTAGTCGCCAGGTTTTGATGTTCGCTATATGTGCGTGCATGTGTCCGTCCTGATTTTTACGGACCATAACTCCAATTTGAATGAAAATGGAGGAATTTCTGTAAAAACTTCACACAAGTGATCACCTCCATGAGTTCTAGTTCTGCGCGCATGAACTGGGTTTATGGGTCAAAGGTAAAGGTCTTCTTAGAGATCACTGATAAATGCTTGTGCAGGGCATATCTGGTAACTGCATGAAGAGATTTTTTTTACTATAACTTCACACAAATGTTAACTACCATGAGATCTAGTGTCGCACGCATCAACCAGGTCTCCAGTTAAAGGTAAAGATAACAGAGGTCATTAGAAGTGCTTTTCTAGAGGATATCCTATATGCATGAGGGAATTTTTATGCAACATCTTAAAACTGCGATGCTGGCCCGTAGACATGCAGAATGAAATTCTAGTTTCTATGCAAACTCAAACTTGAAAAGAAACATCTATCGGCTGGGGATATACTAGTATTGTCTTTGACAATGCATCGTTGATTAAAATAAGTATTGTAAAATGCTTACATTTATACATTTCAGGAAACAAGTACATTGTCGTTATAACAGAATATTTGACAAAATGGGTAGAGGCAGAAGGGATTCCAGACAAGTCATCTGAAACTGTACTATCAGTATTCACAAAGTTTGTCACGACACATGGTTGCCCCAGCGTATTAATAACGGATCAGGGGAGAGAATTCTGCAACGACTTGAATGAAAAGTTTTGCAAGCAGTTTGGGATAGAACATAGAATTGCATCAGCATATCACCCACAAACAGGAGGACATACTGAAAGATTTAACAGGACTTTGTGCGATATGCTTGTGCACAGTGTAGATTTGTCGCAGAAAAATTGGGACATTAAGTTACCATACGTACTGTTTGCCTATAGAACGTCTAAACATGAGTCGACGAAACAAACACCATTCTATCTTGTGTTTGGAAGGCACGCACGCTTACCAATAGAACTAGACTTAGCAATGCAATCGGATGATAACCAAGACTCTGAATTGTCACTAAAGGAAAGAATAGACTCGTTCATTAAACTGTCGTGCAACAGAAAAGAAGCATCGTCCAATATTAAAACGGCACAATCGAAGCAGAAGAAATATTACGATTCTTCACTACCTAAAGACGATACAGCAGGTTTTGAAGTCGGCGACCAAGTCCTTCTTCATAACACCAGAAAATTGACGAGAAAAGGAGGGAAATTGGGTCTAAAATGGAAAGGACCATTCAAAATAACAAAAGTAACTGGAAAAGGCACTTATTTCCTAGAAGGAATGAAAACAAGTGTAAGTGGGAACAGACTGAATCGCTATAGGCAGAGTAATGACGATGCTGCTACAGATAACACAGAAAAGCGACCAACTGAAGGTCCAAAAGATGACCACAGTCTAATAAACAAAGAAACAGGAACCCAAGCAAACGAGAAAGCGTTTGAAAGACCTGCAAAAAGAAACGATAAATCTGACGACTGCAATCTCCCTCCAAAAAAGAGAAGAGTATCGCGAGAAGATGTTGCAACACAACCTACCAATTCTACAGAATCTACTAATCAAGAACCCCAACCATTTCAATTCAGACCATCTAATCAAGAATGGCAGGAACAAATCTCGAGTGTATTTAAGTCGGCAGTCAAAAACACGTATGCATCCGGTCCAGACAAATATATACGACGAGACGCCAAACCTACTAAAACTGTAAACATGCGTGGGGATGGCAATTGTTTGTTTAGAACATTCAGTTATTTAGTTTTTGGCGTACAAACACACCATAGCTTGATAAGGCAAGCGATTGTTGACTTCATGAAAGAAAACGAAACTCTAATGAAAGGCATTACACGTGATTCGGTTTCCAGATATCTAGACACGTCAATGATGGCCTCCGAAAACACTTGGGGAACAGAAGTGGAGATATTTGCTTTTGCAACTCTCACCAGAAGCGTTGTGTATGTTTATTCACAGTATGGCAGTAAGGAACAGTGGCGTTGGTTAGAATACAAACCGTTAGGCCTCATTGGTGGTAATTTAAGGGGTCGAGCAGTGTACATTCAGAATTCCAGCGACCATTTTGTCCCGGTGCTAGAGGTAGATGGCGAAGAGTTCTCAAGAAAGCCATACAAACGAATTCGGAACCACATTCCAGAAAGATACCACGCCCTTATAAGTGATGACATATTAGATGCTGCTTTAGTGAATTGTTACGCAGACGAAGCCTTGCTATTAAAACTTGACAAAAGTGTAAAGACTGTATATGTGAAGGCTTTTACTAACACGCCTTACAATGTAGAAGGGCTGCGTGGGTTATCTGACGAGGTGGATGCAAATATTTTCAATATAGTATGTGACTGGAGCGATGTCGAAAACATACTTAATTGATAAGTGACACGTGCAAGAATAAATCAACAACTCAGTGGAGAACGATACAATTTATGCTAAATTTGGTTTAACATATTGCATCTGATGAGCATAACAATGCGTGCTAAATATACCTTGTGTGATTTACTAACTAAAATAATAGCTTAAGATATAAACATATGTGACATGTAGTTTTACCAAAGCACAGGTCAACACCCTGGGACGTTTTGTTGGATTCGCCTCTATATTCCATACAGTTTTAAATAAAAAGTCCTTTCGTTTATGAAATTGTCCTTATTATATACCGAACAACACTCCCGAACCACGGATATATAGGATCTCACATGAGTTGTCATATGATATAAGATTTTATTAAACGAGCTCAAGAAAATGTTACATAGCGAGCCTCGGGCGAGCTTTATAACATTTTCTTGAACGAGTTTAATAAAATATTATATTTTTTGACAACGAATGTGAGATTCGTTTTATCACATGACTTAAAACATAAAAATAAAACATATAAAATAAACCCTTTTTAACGCTATGAGTACGCACGCTTTTCACGCCTTTTTTCTATATGGAATGTATTGGCGGAAATGAGTCACGTCAAAGTTATATTACACGTGTTAAATATAAAGAAATTCGTAATGATTATATTACATGAAAAACAAGCGATGTCATGTGATAAAATCAGATCTAGCAAATTCAACGATAATGCTACCAAGACCCGTATCTATATTCACACAAAAGTAAAAACACTCTAGAGGCCACATTTTTATATGAATCTTTATAAAATTTGGTCAGAATGCTAGTTAATTCGAGTGAGTTTAAAACTGAGTCATATTAGGTCAAAATTAGAAGTATGTCCGTCCGTCTGTCCGTTTGTCCGTCCGTCCGTCTGTCTGTCTGTCTTCCGGTAATGTCAAACACCCCCGGGGACGTAGACATGGTTGCGCGTCAAAATCGCAAGAAGGTTTAAAGAGTAGTTTAAAAAGATTTAAAAGAATGTTTAAAAGGGTTAACTAGAAATACATTCTGCATGCCCACGGGCAGATGTCGAGCCCGCTTTGTAGGTTTAAATTTTCACAGAAAGATTCATAATGGACATTTGTGAAGATGAAAGAATGATAATGACCTTGACCTTTGATATTGTGACCCCAAAAACAATAGGGGTCATTTACTCAATATGGGTGATCATCCTATCAGGTTTGGCAGCTGAAGGTTGAACAATAATTAAGTTATTGAGCGGAAACCGTTTTCAGTTTTAAGGTCTATGTAACCTTGAACTTGTTATTTGACATTTGACCTCTAAGTGTGACCTTGACCTTTGCCACAGAGACATAATTTTTTCGCGCGACACACCGCCTTGCCATGGAGAACATTTATGCCAAATTATATTAAAATCCCTCCATCCATATAGAAGTTATGCTCCGGACACGGATTTTGCGCCGACTCCAAGTGTGACCTTGACCTTTGACGAGCGGATCTGGGTGGTGTGCGCGACACGTCT
Source organism: Mya arenaria (assembly GCF_026914265.1). NCBI lineage: Eukaryota > Metazoa > Mollusca > Bivalvia > Myida > Myidae > Mya > Mya arenaria. Next base: position 31,183,395 of record NC_069136.1, read on the forward strand.
TCTAATTAAGGTTAAAATATATCTCAAGTTAATGTTAAATTCCTTCAAAAAATGAGCGAGATATTTCGTCACGCAATCTGATTGGCACATACGAAATAAACAAGTCTCCGTGACGTCATATGGGCTGGCCACCGCTCTTCCGAATAACGGACGCGATCGTCGTGTTAATAAGATGCAATCGATTTTCTTAGAAGATAATCCAATAAATCGACTATTATTCTTTTGATATAAGTAGAAATAATATAAATGATAATATAAATATAAGAAATGAACGCCTTCTCGCTATAGTTCAACGGGTATATGAATACAACAAGTAGCGTGCATAGTTAACGTAAACCCCTTCGGGGTTTACGAACTATGCACGAGACTTGTTGTATTCATATAATCGTGAACCGACGCGAGAAGGCGTTCATTTCTTAAATATAGCTGCACTGAACTGCTCAGGGGTAGGGAGGAGGGCAACAGTAAGTGGTAGGTTGTTCCAATGGTACACAGTCCTGGGGAAGAAAGAACATTTATGATAATAAGAGGTTGCTGTAATTAACCTGTAACTCAGATCTTTTGCATGAATTGCTTATCCTTTTTGTGCTAAATGATTTCTAAAACCACTTTTCGAATGGTCATGAAAAGAAAAAAGGGATAATATTTTTAAGTCATTCATCATTGCTAGTTCCATTAATCTGTGTGGGACGTTTAATCACTATACAACTTTGATGACTACGAAAATGATTCAAATCACTAACAAACACTTGTCACTTACAGTGCACTTACAGTGATTCTGCTTGTATAATTAATAATTATTTAATTTCAATCGCAGAGAGGTTTATATAGTTGACTCCTAATCCAGTTGCACAGATTCGATTCTTAGGCGAGGAAGCTATCGAAGTATGTTACATCAGATCAGGATTAGACGAGTTCTGGTAAGAAGTCCAACGATACTAGATTGAAATCCAGCCACCCTCGCCCCCTGAAAACTAGCTAGTTCTGTGATTATAAATATTTTTGATTGTTGATATTCAAACAGGCCGTAAATTACAACAAGTAGTTGCGTATTTTGTTGATGGAACGTTCCTATGCAGTCCATCGCCTATGTTTTAAATGATAAACTGAGCAGCGCACAGTTTGTATGCCTGTCACCCATACACGACCCTGGTAGGCGTCGAACTCACAACGGTGAGGGGCAAGTGATTCTCGGTCGGAGACTTTAACCATTTTTTCTTTCCACACAAATAGGCATCGGTAGTGGTAATCCCTGAAGCTTGGATCAATTCCATCTAACTGCGGTCAAAAAAAAACGTGCAGTATGGACGCATGCACGGACGGGTGCCATCTCTCCTCCGATGTCTATGGATGAAGATAATTATGTTGTGCAAGTGTACCTTAGATAGGTTAGGTCAAGGTTTGGATTGGGGGGGGGGGTCCTTATTCTATAGGGGGTCACATTTCTACGTGAGGGGTCATTTTTCTACGTGTGAGGAGTCATAATATAATGACCCCCCAGTCATAATATAATGACCCCCCGGTCAATATTTTATATAAAATAATGACCGGGGGTCATTATTTTATATAAAATAATGACCGGGGGGTCATTATTCTATGGGGGTCACTTTACAACGTTACACCGGCACGTGCTCTCTACAGCTGTGAGATAAAGGAAAACAAGTTGTATAAGTTGTCCTTAATGTCGGAGCAAATCAACATCCTTTCAAATGTCAACAGAATGTGTTAGGATAGCAACATACGCTGTATTGCAATGTTTGTGTAGGCGTTATGCTTTGAGCATTATTGATTATCTTATCTTTGTGATAGCGTTAACGCCATTGCGATGCATAACATATTTAATATGATTTGCAATAGTGTTTTTTTTTTTAAAAATTGCCGCTCGTTTCTAAGCCTTTGAAAATTAAATATATTTTATGTGCACTCTAAAAAAAGAACCAAGAATAATTCATGTGAAGTGTTATTCAAATCGACTCAAAATTGTGAGAGTGTGAGCTTAACATATTTGTTATTTATCGCTTAGAATTTCATAATTATTTTTGTATAGTGACTATGGGTGGCCATTATTCTCAAAAACAAACTGTTGACAGTAAGTAACTTTATATAACAATCCAGGCGGATGGAGATGTAAAATAATTCTTGAACTATTTTTTGATTGGGAAATGAAGATTATCTTTTATGAATAAGATATTCCTTTCACCTTCAAGGATGTCAGTAGAAATGAAGAAAACAAATCTTGGTCATGTACAGACACAGATAAAGTCATAAAAGAGGACACATTTTCACTGGGTTTATCATTATTGTTCAACAAACCTTTCAAACGAGGTTATTTTCTGAGTAATAGAGTGATGGATACTATAAACCCATTCACGAAAAGGGGGTAGTCAATCAGCTGTTATGAACTTAAGATGAATTACACTGCTAATTTATTTTGGGAAATTGTTTACAAGATGTATGCATGTAAATGTTGCAGGGCTATCCCTTCCAAACATTAAAGAAAAAAATGCATACTATGTTTTGTAAGAATTTATTTGCGGTTAAAATTTCTGCACAAAAGTATTTTATTTATGGAGAACTATGCCGAATTGATTTTTATTCAATGCGATTAGCACATATTGGTATGATAGTTTATCCTGTCACTTGCATACAAATCGGTCGAATTAAAAAAGGTGTCCTGCAAATGTTAGTTTATTAATAATACAGTAGTCCACGTTATGTTTAGCCACAGTCAGTTGGTCATGTGACCGCGAAAACGGACTTCTTTTCTATTCTGGAATGTCAGAGGAAAAGTACAAAGAATGTTTCAGAATCTTATTCATAGTCCGCCAACAACAAACCTCAGCATTCACATATTCATGATGGTTCGATCACTGAATGATGATGACATTAGCAACGGAAATTTGTCAGAAAATTTACATGTGCACCACACCCGCTAGTGCTAAAAATGAGCAGCATTCAACGATTGTTAATTCCATTTCTCTGTCAATGACAAAATCTTACTTTCACAAGACACTCTTGATCTTGAACCATAGGCATGTGTTATCTGTGACTTGTGGAGTAATTGTAACATGATAAGATAATGGTTTAATGACTGATCCACACAACGTTTATGGCCGGATTTGGCCCATAATTGAACTCGACCGAGATCTTATCATATTAAACACATTTTCAATTAAAATATGCTAGTTTTTTACGTTTTAATCCGGTAAGACGCACATTCGAACACTACTATGATGCTATTCCTTTTGATATGATTAGGATTCGTGAAGAAATGAAAGCGATAAATCCGTAAAAAAAAGTTTAAAATATTGCATTAACTATAAATCACGGGCAACAACTCTTGACGTTCATCAGAATTTACAATATTGTAACTCAAGGGCAATCACTTTCATTCTGAGTTTGTTAGTTTTGTATTTGCGATTGAAATTCGTGGAAATATACTCAGAAAGGAAGAAGTATCCACGTCATATTTATTTCCATTTCGGCTAAAGCAAATTTATTCACAAAATCAGAAGTTAAATGTCGATGGAAGTTAAGAACTTCAATTAAACTCAAAAAACAAATGTTTGCACGAACAAGCGCGTGTTTTTCAATATGCAGCACTTGCTTCCATTTAAATGAAAACAAACATATATGAATGAATATTACGTTTCCTGGAGGACATGCCAGTTGTTATTTCATGCTTTATATAACACCAGTGTTAGAAGTTACAACTGTAGGTCTGGCTGTGCATGTGTTACAGCTATTGTCACATGTCTTGGTGTGCAGTATGTATAAATGATGTCATCTGTCACTATAATACTTTATCTCCATTCACTACACGCTTTACGTTTTTTTTATTGGTTTATAAATATAAATTTAATGAGCACGTCCTCATAAATCATAATGAATCATTCTTGTACACTTCAACCTTGATTCATTTCAACTCTTTTGTTTCATAATTTAACTTTCAAATTCTGTTATTAGTGTGGTTTAGTTTTCTAGTCATGCATTTCTACGTGAACAAACACCAACAGGTTGATAAGTATGATTACATGGATATGAAAGAACAGCGGGGAAACACTCATTTCATGAACAATCAAAATGGCGGTGTCATCATTTGGTCGTATAATTCTCCACTAATTATTTAGTAGTTCATCACATTTCTGCGCGTTATTGTAGACACAATGCTCTGTTTTAACTCTCTGATAATTTATGAATCATATTTGTTGCACTCAAAATTTGAGGAAGTACTGTCTTATTGAGTAAGGTGAGGCATTTAAAAGATCACATACTCTAGCATTGTAAACTTAACGAATACGTATAATGACTTCGTTATGATATGCAGAAAACAGCAATCAATCAAGATATCATGCAGTGTTAGATGTACTAATGTTGTGACAAGATATGAAACAACAGCAAGATAAAGAGGGCTGAATCTCTTAATTTAATGTAAGTACAGCCCCAGCTCCATTGACAATACACGCGTGTATAAGAGAAGTGTTTACATGTACGCGATGTGGAAAAGTCACTAACAAACATGTTGAGTGTAACAAATATTAAGTTATTTTGAGATAGGTAGTTTTCACAAAACTTTATTATAACTTGCTTTTTTATTGCTGTTGTTATCTTCCTGTTCTTACATATATCGTTAGAACCAAAAACCTACCTTGCATGCCACCTTCCTGTGGCACAAGTCCGGTCGCTGGACCGACAGGGGCCGGCGTTGGCTGTTCTGTGGGATTTGTTGCTAAAGCACAACCCAGGGAGCAGCCGCTAGGGCAACACTTTTCATCCCCGGGGCACTGCATGTCAGAATAACAGTTATATGCACAACGCGGACTTGTAGGCAGTGAGCCCCGACTGCAAAATCCACCCTTTGTTATATTCACTCGTATCCCAGATTGACCGGACACAGGATAGAACATGTAATAGTAGCCATAGGTGTCTTCCTGTATTGTGGATACTTCACCTTGTATTTGTTGATCTTGGCCTGTGTGTGGGAAATGATTATGAATATCAGAGGGAAGCAAAGAACATTAAGTTAAAGATTAGCTCTCCCTGCCAAATGAAACACAAGGGACCAGATCTTATGAAGCCTGTACACGTATTTTTTCAAAGGATTTTACCTGAAAATCCTGATCCCACGTCAACCCCTGAGGTGCCCGAACCACTACGATCATGCAAATGGTTAGTACCCGTGCTTTGATCATTTACCCGACGGAAAGGTCCTTGGTCAAATCCTTGCCCAGTTGTTGGGTCAATAAATCCTGGCGGAGCTCCAAATCCTCCAACCATCGGACCTCCTTGAGGGAAGCCTCCAGGCGAGCCGCCGAAACCTGTTTGTCCGGAGAATTGACCAGGAGGTGCTCCAAATGGCATCCCAGTCTGGCCTGTTCCTCTAAGCTGCATACCAGGTTGGCTTGCTCCTCCAAACGCCAACGAATTAGGAGCTTGTGGGTTGAACATTGTAGCTGGGGTTCCAATTATTCCTTGGTTAAACCGCTGGCCAAAGCCACTTCCCTGGCCACCTGGAGCATTAGAACCCCACTCCATACCGGGCATGGTGTTTTGTGGGGCGCCGAGCGTAGATGGCACCGATATACCAGTTCCGGGGCCAGACGGACCACCTTGCATTGCCTGGTTTAGCATAATGGCCTCCTGCATAGCTACAATGGGAAACAATGCTAGTTATGAAATTGTATGTTTATAACAAGAAACGCCGCAATGCGTCAAACCAAGCTTTCAAAGATCAACAGAGGAACTACAGCCCACACGATATCCCATGAAAGGTCTTCATAAACCTTTCCTACACACCAAGGTTGGCCACACTGTGTCAACCCCAGCTAAAGATATTCAGTTTCAATAGTTTGTTCTATTTTAAGTAACAGTGATATTGACATTGAACCTAGGGGCATCAAACGGTTTCCAAAAACTTTAAACGTGTGGTCACAATATGTCAACCCATACTTAAGTGTTCAGTATCATAGGCGAGTTTGACGTCGCCAACGACGTACTACGTTCTTGAATATGATTTCACTTAATGAACACCAGTCGCCAAATGTACACGTGACTCAATACCATTTACCTATATACATACACATGGCAAAAAACATAGCGCAACATCTGTCAATTTGATTGATTCCTTGTTCTAAATTGGTTTGCTAACATACATTTATAATTAAATAACAATTAAACAAAAGTACGATAAGTGGATGTTGTAAATAAATATATTGATAAATTAGTTCATTGTTATCGTATGGTTACAAAACATGAATGGTGAAGTACACGGTATATTAGTTTTAAAAAGGAGTTAGTTATCAACATATGATTGTTTAATTAGCTGATGTCAACTCAGTACTCACTGATGCAGCCTGGCTGCGGGCGGCCGGTCCCATGTCTCACCATGGAGCACGTGTAGCCAACTGGACATGTCTGCAAAAGCAGGGCAATTTTCTGTACAAATATAATGTATTTATCGCGCATGTAGTGTTAAGATAAACTATAAGTAAGAGTGCAAAGCAGTACTAGCAGTACTAGCAAGATTACTTCTTGTTTAAAGATGGACAGGCTTGAAATTTAGTTATGTTTAAGTATATCACTTCTAGAAAGGAACGACATAATGGACAATAGTGAAAAGGCAATATATGGCGTTTGTTATCGTCATAGCAGCTGCTACGAACAACGAGAGGCATGGCATTTGCATGAACTATAAACAGTGGAAACAGACCCTTGCTTTTTTCTGTTTTTTTTTATCAGGGAAGAATTTTTCAAAAATGTAATCCTTAAATCAAATTGATATTTTCCATAAAAATAGACATGTAGTTTTGTCAGTGTGTCTATGCATATCTAAAGGAATTTATTTGTCTGTTTAGATTTTAGTAATATATCAGTTGATTTATCTGGTGGTGTTTGGTTGATAGTTCCTGACCTAAGTTTTGTTTTTAATGCGGCTGGTAAATAGCTAACAAGTGTTAAGTATTTTAAGAAATCTTGTTCATAAATGTCAAACAGAAATCTTATTTCATTGAAATTGTAGCAGGAATTGGTTCTGTAATCATACATATGTTGCACAACTTAACACCTTTTTGATACAAATATAAGGTGCGACCATTGTGCTTAAAAGGTTTGTTATTCCATATAACCATTTTGCTTTATATATAAACGTTATTATTTTCATCATACGTATTTTGTTTTGTTTTATCCATGTTTTAAGCATGCCGTCTGATCAAGAGCTTTTGTTGCTTTGCATATCTTTAAGAGCAGTTTCGCATTAAAAATATGTAAATGAATATTCGTTTGCATTTTTTTCTTCTCCAGTTTATATCAATTTTGGTTTTTGAATAAGATTTTCATGTCTTTAACAACTATGTGTTTGTGTTCAAAGTGTAGTTTTTTTAAAGTTTACTTCTTCAATTTATGTGGTTTATTGTTCAAGTGCCAACATATTGTAATTTGTTTGAATGCTAAAGGCAGTAGGCGTCTGTTAAATTTGTGGAGTTAATAAAATAAGTAATTATTTCTCCATTTCTCGTAGGTTTACCTGTATTTCCATTTTTCTCATCAATATTTGTATTGAAGGCTGTATTAATTGGGGCCGTAAACGTTTTCTAGTATTATCTCGAAGTCGTTCAATATGGTTTTGAGGATTAAAATTTGTCCTTCACTAATTTAATTTTGTTTAATATTTCCAGTTTGTGTTTTCCATTGAACAATATTGCGAGGCCTTCACTTTTATTTCCACTAAAGATAAAGTCACCTCCCCATTCTGTTTTCCATCTTTAATCAAAGTCTTGTTGAAGACTGAGTGCACTTCTATATCTAAGAAGCATATACATATCATTGTCATACATTTTTAAACATCTAAGTATTTGTTTTCGTTTTGATGCACTGCCTAAACCAAATGTGTTTCCATGGCAAATTATTTTTCCGATAGGCATAGCATTTTACACAAGTGATTTGTCTGTGTTCCACATGTATCATGCTCCTCTTTTCTGCAATATTTCATTTCTATTACTTTCTAATCAACCATCGTACACTCTGGGTGTGAGGTTAACATGGTTGACTGACGTTTTCTTATACTTTTTAATAAAGTCTATATAAGTTTGTATATAATCATTTAAAATATTTGAAAATGCATTACAATATAATGTATTTATGCGTTTTTGCGCACATGCGTGCGTGCGTGTGTATGTTGTATTTGTGTAATGTGACGATGAGTTGTCTATGCTTAAGTCAAAGTATTTTTTGTTTGTTTCTGTTCTTATATCTTGAAATGTCATTAAGTACAAAAATTATATACGAAATGTGGCCGGACAAAAGATTCTTTATGAAACACTTATAATCTTATTGAGTTTGATCATTTAAAAAATGATCCAATTAGTTGTGGTCGATTTCCTCATTCGATGCGAATCTGACTTTATCTCAATATTTAAAATATAAGCCGCATACCATTATATAAAAAAAATGTATAGACAATTTAATTTATTATACCTCACTTCTATAGAACATATAGTAAAAACGCCAGGGCAATATTTTCGACTATCACCCCGCACTATCACCCTCTGCCGCACTGCCACCCTCTGACGCCATGAAATTGAAAATACGCTACAAATACGCCGCCATGTTGGATTTGTTTGTGAAAAATTATGATTAATATAAAACTGACATTGCAACCTTAAAATGCACTACTTATAAAACCTCACTTCTATAGAACATATGAAATTGGCAATACGGTACGAATACGGGATTTACTGATAGTATTTTACTTAAAGTCTGTATCACCTGAGCGCTTTGTTTACCAGCCGACAATTTTTGCCAAAATGGCAGCAAGATTCGCAGCTGTCAGTGAAAATGGTATTTTTAGTCTTTAAAATACTACAGTTTTTGTTCGGTATAATAAAATAGATATTGACTGCCTTGAGGGTGACAGTGCATATTGTCAACCTTCGGAAAACACAAGGCAGTCAATATTTATAGAATATATTTGCCTGGAAAGACTCTGGGTGACACTGGGTGAATCGAGTTAAAGCATTTGCACATACAACGTATGAACGTAAAAAAAAACCGATTAACATGATTAACACAGCAATAACAATGTGGTACAGCACGCTCATTAAAGCAAATTGTGTGAGGTGAGTCTAATATGCAGACCAGACAGACACAAATAATTGGGACAGTATTGTATAAATTGAGCGGTAAAAGAAAACCCAACATCAGATAATGTATTCACCTTTTACGTGTGTTTTACCGACAATACGCAAGTACATTGTATATAGAACTGTAACCTTAACAACATATTATTATTGGTATTTAATCACACTATATCACGGATGCGAAACAGTGGCTCCAGCTCTTTCATGAGCTTTGTATAAAAAAGAGCCAATGACACTTCCGAGCTAGAGCAAAAGAACCGATATCATCGTAATACGTAGGACTCGTTATTTTATTTAAAATCACAATTATGAGGGCTTATTCGAGAAATCGGGAAATGCAGGGCCATATAAATTTGTTTGATCTCCACACGTACTTCGGTTATTTTGTAAACATATTGTTTATGGAGTTATAAAACCGATTCTCCCATCATATTATGTGATATTAGATAAAATAACGAGCCATACTTACGTTTTACGATGATATCCGTTCTTTTGCTCTACCTCGGAAGTGTCATTGGCTCTTTTTATACACAGCTCCTAAAAGAGCTGGAGCCACTGCTTCGCAGCTGTGTATATAGGACGCCCTTGTTGCGTTCCGTATTTGCTATTCGGTCATGTTGTCAAGCGAAGACTATTTTCTAATCTCAGCTAAAATGGCATTGGCCTACGGAACCTACATACGTATACTTTGTAATCAATTAGTGATGTAGTTGATGCTGTTACTTTTCAATTAGAGAACGTGAGTGTGTACATTGTTAAATGAAGTTGAACAAAAAAGTTTCTTTCTTTTTTAAGTATGCATATGATACACTCTATTATATGTGAACAAATATCAACAATTGACTTAGGATTATGTCTAGGACATGGAACAGCCACGATACGCATCCTATTTACACAAACCAATTTATCAAACAAGATGTTTCGCATGGGATACTTACAGTGCATGACATAGCCGGTTGGCCTTGACTAAGGCTCGTGAGCAGGCCACATATCTGTAAAATAAAACATTTAATTCATAGAAAATCTAACAGAATATGTTTTTGTACAGAAGTTAAAACAAACATATATCAGTTATGTCATGCCGTTTGAAGTATAGACTAACTTAGTCTAAATACATAAACAATAAACAAGCATTTATGTATTCTATTTTGTGATTGGTGTCGTGTGTGCTCTTGCTGCTCGTCTTATAAGGTTTAATTGGCTCTTGTTCCATTAACCAAACTGGCCATACTTCTGGTCCAGTGCCATTCACCAAGCTTGCGAGTCGTTTGGTCTTTACGCCATTCAACAAACTGGCGAGACGTTTGGTCTTTACGCCATTCAACAAACTGGCGAGACGTTTGGTCTTTACGCCATTCAACAAACTGGCGAGACGTTTGGTCTTTACGCCATTCAACAAACTGGCGGGACGTTTGGTCTTTACGCCATTCAACAAACTGGCGAGACGTTTGGTCTTTATGCCATTCAACAAACTGGCGAGACGTTTGGTCTTTATGCCATTCAACAAACTGGCGGGACGTTTGGTCTTTATGCCATTCAACAAACTGGCGGGACGTTTGGTCTTTACGCCATTCAACAAACTGGCGAGACGTTTGGTCTTTATGCCATTCAACAAACTGGCGAGACGTTTGGTCTTTATGCCATTCAACAAACTGGCGAGACGTTTGGTCTTTATGCCATTCAACAAACTGGCGAGACGTTTGGTCTTTATGCCATTCAAGAAACTATTGTGTGTCAATAGTAATATGTTAAGGGAAGTATTTTCTACAACTTTATGTTCGGCACACAACCTTATGTTCGGCACGCAACCCCTAAATTGAAGAAGGAAGATAAATCGAGAAGAAAATATGATAAAAGCAATATGAAAGTTAAAGGGGTTGATTAGCTATTGAGTATAGAATCAGGGGATCGAACGTAAATTATTTTTGCGGATTTTTAAGTTAGGGACATGTTCAATACAGAGCAAAATTAGGGATTCTTTGAGTATTTTAGAGTTTCGAAGGCTATTTTGACCTGGTAAGTTAGTATATATTAATCTTATCGCATTTTAAATACGCCTTCCCGGAGGCCAGGGGCCATATCACAGAAGCATCTTAAGTTAATATTTTACCTTTTCCTTAAATTCAACAATTTCCTTATCTGATTCATTTGACTGGAAGCAAGTCATATGCTTAGTGTATATTCTGCAATTAAAATATGGACATTTAAGTTTTTAAAGATGAAAACTCCATTTTAAAGATTAGCTTTTCAATGAAATTTATCATCTCCAAATTTTACACTTAAGTTAAAATATGTTAAACATTTCTTAAGATGCTTCTGTAATATGGACCCAGATGTGTAAGCTCTCGTCGGATTTTTAACCTATGTTTCTAGAGACCTTAACAAAAAATCCTAAATGAATAAGCTGAACGATTATTTGTTAACAAAGGAAATTAAGGGAATACAGAAATTTGCTTGACTTGAAACTGTGTTTAACGTCAAAATATACTGGCCCTGGAACCATTTTAGTTATTTTGTGCAATTGTCATGGGTACTATATGGCCATTTTATGTTTAACACCTTTAAGGTTTACCGTAGTATGTATGTAGTATTATGCAGTTTTTGTTAACTGCAGAATCAGAATAAATGTGCGTTAATATAAGTGTAATTAAGACACGAACTGTAACAAATGTTAATGATTGTACAAAAGGTAATGCGTTACCCAATACGGACGTTTCGCGTATTTGTTATGAAAAATAACCTACCAAATACACGTGTACACTATTCTAGCTCTTCATATATGTGCTTATTAAATTATTACTCTTTATTTCAACGTACTCTTCATGTTATAGAATGTCTAACATGATGGTAAATAAAACACAAATGATTATCAACCTGAAACTATTTTACCAAGGAAATCATGAAAATACGTCAAAAAGCAATGGAGGTCCATGCACCCCCCCCCCCCCCCCGCCAGTTGGACAAGGATTTCATTAAACACTGCAAAATGCATCATTTTACACTAACCATAGACACATTGTTCTTGTGGAAGGACCCTCGCCGCCCCTATCAACGACGGTATCGAAGGTATAAAAACCTCATTTACCATGCCATTAGTTGAAAATATTAAATAAGCGTGATGACACCCTCAGCCCACTTGCACCCCCTCCCCCTCGCCATAGTTATGAAATCTTGGAACTACAGTGAAAAATGAAGAGAATAAGAACATTAAAACAACAGAGGCGGTAATCACGTGATACATTGTTTTGATACCAAGCACCAAAAAAATGCTGCGCCCAGTGAGACGGTATGTAGTTTTGTTTATTTTCTCTCCATAATTAAACAATTAAATTTCCTAACATCAACCATGTTCCAGTGCCCAATTCTCCCTGTAATATGGTACCTTCATTTTGTCAGACAGTTCTGTAGTTTACTTGGAATGCGTGTCACAAGTTTTCAATCGAGGCGAAATGTGCTGCGGAAATCTTTGAACCAAGCATGAACTGTCCATTTTTTTTCTAAATTTCGTCAATTATATACGCAATTTCGTTTACAGAGCTATTTATGAACATTTCATGTGTAGCCTTATCGATATGCCCTAAGTTATGTTACCATAGCAACGTACGCATTTTTCGGTAATAACGCTACAACCTTTTTCGAACCAAGCACTTACGGAATATTATTCGAACCAAGCACTATATAATTTTTTATATTGTTGCAGAATATGTTATGCCGACATTGTGGGAAATCATACAAGACTTAAGGCGCATTAAGTATACATTAAAGAAAACATACAGGCTCAACACCATACAGATGCTGTGAGCATATATATGTTCTTTAGCCAAAGCCACTCAAAACGCCACAAGTAAACTATCCGATTCAGATTGCCATATTTCGAAGTCGTTACATTTATGTTTATGCATATCAAATATTAACTTAAATATAAATAAACATTTTAAATGTTACAATTTGCAAATACAGGATACAAATATTCTTAAAATAGTTATTAAATCATATTTCAGAGGTTGTGCCCATAGTGAGGAAATGCAGAGCCAGTGTACCGACTGTGACAAAGCGTTCGCCACAAATGGGGATTTGTTTAACCATCGGGGAATGGTACATACAGACGCCCAGATCGAATGTGAAATGTGTGGTGCTAAATACCACATTCGACGAGATCTGGTGGCTCATCTGTTATTCCACCGAGGGGAGGAAATGTAGCTGTGGAATACGCTTCACGTTCCGGCCTGAGCTACTATAGAAGCGTCCAGAAGTGCGCAAATAAGTGATTAAGTGAACTGTTTTATTTATTTATTTTTTAAACAGACTAATGTTATCATCTGCTTGCGATAATCGGTTCTTAACCCAATTGAATGTTATATCAATCTGTGATAATCTTCAGTTTATGTTTGCGATTTGTAATTACTATGTTTATGATACAGTTTTCGATTTTTGTTTAATTACTGTAATATGTTCATGGTTGTATGTATTTGCATAAGTCAGAGTATAATTATACAATATTTATTACACGAATATAGCATGTTCATGTTAACAATGGTTTATACACATTCTATACATACACTCATACTGTTATGTTAGTTATGTGTCTTGTTTTCACGCTGCATGCTTTTGTCATAAAAATAATGAAAATAATCAACATTTATTCGAATTGATTATTTGTTCCTCAGCCATTTCCCGAAACTAATACTCTTAAAGTATAAGTAATTTATAAGCATACTGTTAATTGATATAGTTTTGATGCTATAAAATACAATATTTTAAGGTATGCAGATCAATAAGAGACAATTCGACAGACGCATACAATGTACAGAGCTAAAATGTATAGCAACATATGTTCTCTTGGTTTATTTTAAACGTTAAAATATGCGAAAATAGTGTACTCAGTTGAAATACAATGTACAATGATGTTCAGTACACGTCACAATGAATAAATACTATGGTAAATCGTTATTAATTTCAAGCCTATCCGTTTTGTAGTAGCCATTTTCGAGTAATTTCTACTGGCTTTCTCCCAACGCACAACCAGATTGCCCTTTAGCGAGGCGTTTCTATCTGTTGAAACAGTCGTATATTTTCCGGCCTGGCAATCTTTTCCGTGCTGATAAGTCAAATGCATGATACCTGTTAATTGAAAATACATGAGTTTAGTTAAGAGTTAAAATAAACGATCACAACAAAATAGTACTTAGGAATGAATTGTTGTATCGTATACAAAGAAATGGCCATTATATTATGCGAGTTAATGTATAGATGAAAATAAAATACCGCCAACATGGTGCAGTCATTGCAGAAACATTTCCTGATATATTTTTTATATAACTTCAAATCCATATCTTCGATGCATGTTTTAATAGATGTTTTAATGATTTTCAAATAACTCTGAGCGGAGAAATTGTGTGATATTGTTTTTAAATTAGAGTTTTACCATAAAAATAACGATGCTCGGACTGTTCAATAAAATTCTTCTTGAAATTAAATGGTATAGTACATTATAAGAATACATATACAATCTTTATAGTACTATGCTACAGGAGTAGTATGCATTTCCAGCTGTTGAACGGCTTGTTTATCAGCATGAAAAAGAAATACATTAAGCGAATAAAATGATGAAGTGCTTGGTTCGAATAATATTTCTTAAGTGCTTGGTTCGAAAAATGATTGTAGCGTTATATCCGCAAAATGCGTACGTTGCTATGGAAACATAACTTAGGGCATATCGATAGGTGTACGGTCAATGTTTATGAATAGTTATGTAAACAAAACTGCGTGTATTACGGACGAAATCTTGAAAAAAATGGACAGTTCATGCTTGGTTCTAATATTTCCGCAGCACATTTGGCCTCGATTGAAAACTTGTGACGCGCATTCCAAGTAAACTACAGAACTGTCTGACAAAATGTAGGTACCATATTACAGGGAGAATTGGGCGCTGGAACATGGTCGATTTTAGGAAATTAAATTGTTTAATTATGGAGAGAAAATAAACAAAAATACATACCGTCTCACTGGGCGCAGGCATTTTATAGTGCTTTGTATCAAAACAATGTACCACGTGATTACCGCCTCTGAACAAGTACACTGCAAAATGAGACCACGTTTCCGCAGTTGCTTGCGGGATAAAAATAGTTGGCAAATGTGAATGTTAATAAACTGCATTGAATAAAATTGTTTTTTTACTTCAGAAATAATGACACTTGTAAAATAAGTGAGGGAAACTTTTACATTTAACGTCACTTTGCTGGTTGGTCATGCATGTCTTATGTCCCATAGTACTAGTAGTTTACCAACACATACAGGTGCCCTATTCATATATAGGTTATTTTTATAATTATGTAGTTGGTCATGGCGTTGTTACATACGTATCTGTACCTATTTAAGATCGAGACAAATCACCATGCCAATATATAAGTATCATCCGGGTACCTGTATATAAATTTGACGTTGCAAAATTAATACGAGTAGAATAGGAAATGCACGGTAAGACGATTTCAAATTAATCAGTGACTTCCACATAATTAATGATTTAAAAACAACAACATTCGGGTCAAAAGTTTAACAATTTATACATAATAGAGTTTGATTCGGGTAAGAATAGTATTGAAACATATTTAACGTTGTTATTTTTCATTAGTTAATGTTATTATTACTTAAAAAAGTTGATATGAAATCAACTAAAGAACTTCAATGTAAATACCCATTTCATTTAGTCGTTTATCAAATCGTGATATAGTAAAGGAAGTAAAAAGTCAAACTTATATATTTAGTATTTTGCTGTATTGGTTTATGTTTTTCTTTTTAATGTTGTAATATAAGTTGACAGTTAATTTTGATAATAATATTGGTCACACTGTGTTGTATATGCGTTATATCAAACGGAGATTTGAAACAATCGCTTTCTTTATACTATTACTCAATTTTATTTTGTTATGTAAAATAATTTTTTAAGCACAATTATTTACTAAGGTAATATCCCTATAGTTCGGGCGACTATGATTTTCGCCTTTTTGTTTATTTTACACGATGCCTTTATCACCAATGCATGAGGTCAATGTTAATGTTAAATTTGTTAACAAAAACGTGTGCAAGATGCGGCGAAAAAAAATCGCCAAACAATTTTTTTAAACAATAATGTCAACATACCACGCATAAAATAAGTTGGTATCCCGTTTGTGAAGACATGATGCACACTCCGGGTTTGATGTTGTTAATCCAAGCTCGTTTCTAGTTAATAATAAAATAAATAATCATTTCCTTTAAATAAGCTACCACAAGCCACTTAAATAGGAGTGCGTTATTCATCATTAGTATGCATACGTCAACCGAAGTCGAACGCTTGTCAATCGTAAATGTCATCAGGCCGAGACAGGCATATCTTATAACGCTTATTGTAAATAAAAGGTAACATGGCTGCCGTGAAATATGACGTTACTTAATTTAACTCGTATTGTTTACATGCATCAGTGTATTGAATGTGTTAACAGAAGTGCGCTCGCTTTCAAAAACATGTCAGCTCAGGCCGAGACAGTGAGCAATAGTTTTAATGTTCATGTTTGAAAGGATAGATACGATAGCATCTATTCAATTTGGTTTAATCGTATACGCGTTTACCTTTTATATTTATAAAGATAAATAACAGGGAAAAAGACAATCTCACGAATCTCACAGTGTATGGCTTATTGTCTACAAGTTTCAATTTGCACTACACACACTAATTGCAATAAATATTTGGATAAATACAGTATGGACATTTAAAAACAAAACCAATACGGTTTTTATTTCTTGTAGACTTTATGTTTGCGAAAAATAACACGATTTCCTTATCAAAACATATTTAACAAATTATGAATACAACCATCTTGCAATGAAGTGATTATAATGGTTCAAAATCACTATAATGCAAACATGGCCAGTCAGATTGTAAGTGACCAGTATATGACGTGGATGCTTATCTGACCAATCGATCTCGGTTCATAGAGGGCAATGGTACGTGTGAACTTATAAGTGACCAGTATATGACGTGGATGCTTATCTGACCAATCGATCTCGGTTCATAGGGGGCAACGGTACGTGTGAACTTGTAAGTGACCAGTATATGACGTTGATGCTTATCTGACCAATCGATCTCATTTCATAGGGGGCAATGCTACTCGTGAACTTGTATGTGACCAGTATATGACGTGGACGCTTATCTGATCAATCAATCTCGGTTCAAAGAGGGCAATGGTACGTGTGGATTTGCAAGTGACCAGTATATGTTGGGATGCTTATCTGACCAATCGATCTCGGTTCATTGGGGGCAATGGTACGTATGAACTTGTAAATGACCCGTATATGTCGTGGATGCTTATCTGACCAATCGATCTCGGTTCAAAGAGGGCAATGGTACTTGTGAACTTATAAGTGACCAGTATATGACGTGGATGCTTATCTGACCAATCAATCTCGGTTCATAGAGGGCAATGGTACGTGTGAACTTGTAAGTGACCAGTATTTGACGTTGATGCTTATCTGACCAATCAATCTCGGTTCATAGGGGGCAATGCTACTCGTGAACTTGTAAGTGCCCAGTATATGTCGTGGATGCTTATCTGACCAATCGATCTCGGTCCATAGGGGACAATGGTACGTGTGAACTTGCAAGGGACCAGTATATGACGTGGATGCTTATCTGACCAATCAATCTCGGTTCATAGGGGGCAATGCTACTCGTGAACTTGTAAGTGCCCAGTATATGACGTGGACGCTTATCTGACCAATCAATCTCGGTTCATTGGGGCCAATGGTACGTTTGAACTTGTAAGTGACCCGTATATGTCGTGGATGCTTATCTGACCAATCAATCTCGGTTCATAGAGGGCAATGGTACGTGTGAACTCGTAAGTGACCAGTATTTGACGTTGATGCTTATCTGACCAATCAATCTCGGTTCATAGAGGGCAATGGTACGTGTGAACTTGTATGTGACCAGTATATGACGTGGATGCTTATCTGACCAATTAATCTCGGTTCATAGAGGGCAATGGTACGTGTGAACTCGTAAGTGACCAGTATATGACGTGGATGCTTATCTGACCAATCTATTTCGGTTCATAGGGGGCAGTGGTACGTGTGAACTTGTAAGTGACCCGTATATGACTTGGATGCTTATCTGACCAATCAATCTCGGTTCATAGGGGGCAGTGGTACGTGTGAACTTGTAAGTGACCAGTATATGACGTGGATGCTTATCTGACCAATCAATCTTGGTTCATTGGGGGCAATGGTTTTTATGTACTTGCAAGTGACCAGTATATGTTGGGATGCTTATCTGACCAATCGATCTCGGTTCATTGGGGGCAATGGTACGTATGAACTTGTAAATGACCCGTAATGTCGTGGATGCTTATCTGACCAATCAATCTCTGTTCATTGGGGGCAATGGTACGTATGAACTTTTAAGTGACCCGTATATGACGTGGATGCTTATCTGACCAATCAATCTCGGTTCATAGAGGGCAATAGAACGTGTGAACTTGTAAGTGACCAGCATATGAAGTGGATGTTTATCTGACCAATCAATCTCGGTTCATAGGGGGCAATGGTAACGGAACTTGTAAGTGACCTGTTTATGACGTGGATGCTTATCTGACCAATCAATCTCGGTTCATAGGGGGCAGTGGTACGTGTGAACTTGTAAGTGACCCGTATATGTCGTGGATGCTTATCTGACCAATTAATCTCGGTTCATAGAGGGCAATGGTACGTGTGAACTCGTAAGTGACCAGTATATGACGTGGATGCTTATCTGACCAATCAATCTCGGTTCATAGGGGGCAGTGGTACGTGTGAACTTGTAAGTGACCCGTATATGACGTGGATGCTTATCTGACCAATCAATCTCGGTTCATAGAGGGCAATGGTACGTGTGAACTTGTAAGTGACCAGTATATGACGTAGATGCTTATCTGACCAATCAATCTCGGTTCATAGGGGGCAGTGGTACGTGTGAACTTGTAAGTGACCAGTATATGACGTGGATGCTTATCTGACCAATCGATCTCGGTTCATAGAGGGCAATGGTTTTTATGTACTTGCAAGTGACCAGTATATGTCGTGGATGCTTATCTGACCAATCAATCTCGGTTCAAAGAGGGCAATGGTACGTGTGAACTTGCAAGTGACCAGTATATGTTGGGATGCTTATCTGACCAATCGATCTCGGTTCATAGGGGGCAATGGTACGTATGAACTTGTAAATGACCCGTATATGTCGTGGATGCTTATCTGACCAATCAATCTCGGTTCATTGGGGGCAATGGTACGTATGAACTTGTAAGTGACCCGTATATGACGTGGATGCTTATCTGACCAATCAATCTCGGTTCATAGAGGGCAATAGAACGTGTGAACTTGTAAGTGACCAGCATATGAAGTGGATGTTTATCTGACCAATCAATCTCGGTTCATAGGGGGCAATGGTAACTGAACTTGTAAGTGACCCGTATATGTCGTGGATGCTTATCTGACCAATCAATCTCGGTTCATAGGTGGCAAATGTACGTGTGAACTTGAAACCATCGGCCAAAGGACATGCCTGCAGGAGCTGGGAACCATTGGCCAAAAGACATGCTTGCAGAAGCTGGAAACCAACGGCCAAATGACATGCCTGCAGGAGCTTGACACCATCGGCCAAAGGACATGCCTGCAGGAGCTGGAACCATCGACCAAAGGATATGCTCGCATAAGCTGGAAACCACCAGTCACGTGCTCCTCCATAGGAAATGTTATAAAACATCAATATATAGACGGCACTGTTGCGCCGTGTAATTATCAATGTCTCATCTAATTATGTAAGTATTATATCAATTACAAGAAAAAATGCATATTCCGATGCAAAAGTCAATATTTGTACATAATTTGAAAAATTTACTCGCAATTAAACAGTAAATCGGGATCTCACTTTTAAAACAAATAATCTGAAAAACGACCCGTCTACAAGCGCATCATACATGATCAAGCGCATGTTCTTAAACCTGGCCTGGTTTCCTGACTCAGTATTTTTGTCGGTCCGGGTCGGGCCAGGTCATATTTTATTCATAATCAGAAAAATGTCAGTTGATTAAGTTTAGTTTGATTTAATCAGTAACACACCAGTAAAATACACACAGTTTTAAAAAGATGCAATACATATAAACTAGCATTTGCATATTTGTACTAAAAAACGATATTATGAAATCAATGATTTATTGACAATGGTGTTGATAATACATATTATGTCTGCCTGCACTTTGTGAATACACCTGATTTCGATTTGAGGACAATTTAATACTCACTTGCATAGTTTTGAATGCTAGTTTAAGTTACCGTCAAATCGTATAGGTAACAGTAGAAGACATACGGAAACAACTGATTTGACCGAATTAATACTCTTAGTAATTTAGATTTTTTTAATTAAACTGCGCTGTTATAAAATTCCAGTACAACTAAAGTTTTTCCTTTCACCCTCTTTATAGCTTTATAACAAAACTTAAAAAAATATCAACTATATCGCTTCCATAGACATAACGTCATCGAGTCTGGGCTAAGCCCTTTGTCGATATATTACTACATAAGGTCCGGGCTACGCCCTCGGTCGATATCTCGTCAACAGGTACGGGCTAAGCATTTAATCGATATCGTTCCATCAGGTCAAGACTACGCCCCTGGTCAATAATACCTTACCAGGTCGATCCTGACTTGGCCCCCGGTTGATATGGCCTCACACAGTCCGGACTTAGCCCTCGGTCGATATTGCCTCATCAGGTCACGGCTAAGCTCTCGGTCGATGTGGCTTTATCAGGTCCTGTCAAAGTCCTCCGTT